>NC_056740.1:380548086-380560586 GCF_019279795.1 Protopterus annectens
GGGGGAACATTTTGGAATGACTGGTTTATCTACATGATAAAAGTCTTTAAGGTCCTGTGTTATGTACATGTTAGCAAATAGCCATTCTACACGTACATGTACCTTACTTATGATGTTCTTAATTTCTACTGGATTCATCATATGATAGTCCTCTCTTTCTGATAGCAGTTCTGATATCTTCCTATTGTACCAGTCAGTGTCCAAGACAATTACTCCCCCTCCTTTGTCTGCCATCCTTATCGTCAGATCTTGATTTTTACTAAGTTTCTCTAAGGCCTGTCTTTGCTCATTAGTTAAATTATAAAAACAGTTTTTCCCTTTTTCTTGCAAGAGCTTACACAAATCACTCTCACATTTGTTAATAAATAAATTCAGTGCTGGTGAAAATGGGGGAATATAGCTACTGGGTTTTCGTAGGCCCATACTAGAACCTTGTGCCCCTCCATATATCTTATTCAACATTACCTTTCGGCAATACAACATTAAATCCAGCACTATATCACTATACATACAAGGTTTACTTGGTACAAATGTCATTCCTCTATTCAAAACATATATTTCAGCAGCATTTAGTGTATATTTAGATAGATTAAATACAATACCATGAATAAAACAACATGAAGTCAATTCAAAGTCCTCCTTTTGTTCATCGAGTCCCTGTCGTCGCTCCGTGACCGCTTCCACGGACCTTTCCTCTTGACATTCATGGGCAACCCCAAAAAATAATCCTGTCCTAATAGCACTTTAGGATGCACTCCCATGTCCCCTGAAACAGGCACTGATTCTACCCTCTCATTAAAAGTATCTTGCAAACTATTCAAGGGAGTCACAGATGTAATCAATGTCCCTCCCTTAACTGCAATGTATATATATATATATATATATATATATATAGATATCTATATCTATATCTATCTATATCTTTCTACATAAATATATAAATACACACACTCACATCTATATATTTATGTCACAGGCAAGGTTTAAGTTTTCAGAATGGGTAATTATTGTGCTGTTTGTTTTGCGGATATGCAGGAGGTTCATCAGGCTGTGGTCAGACAATGCCTTGTATGCCAGGAATAGACCTCCCCTCAACAGCTTGTAGAAGACAGAATACAGGGATAGGGCTTTGAGGCAGGTGGCATAGGACATGTTACTTAACCTTGTATTCTTTTTATAAGGGACCTCTGTGGACATTCTAATTGTTGAATGTGTTTGGTTAGGTACATACCAAAGGGGACATTGTATTCAATGATAGGTCTGATGAATTCTGAATACACTGGAACAATTACCTCCTTGGACGTAGATACCACGCCTTTGTTTATAAGTTGCACAACACAGAATGATTTCTTCACTGCTGTACATGTGTGATGGTCAAAGGCTAAATTACTGTCTATGTGTTTCCCCAAGTCACTGTTTGCTGGATTGACTCTTGGGGGTGTGTTTTCTATATGATAATTACCAAGGATAGATGACTTTCTAAAGGACACTATTATGCATTTCTTGGCATTCATTTTAGTCCATGGCTCTGTCACAGGTTGTTTGTCTGTGTCAGCCCTTCCAGGAGAACGTTAGTGCCAGGGGGGATTCTATGGTTGCTCCTTAATTTGCAATCATCTGCAAATATATTCAGCCGGAGACCCTTGACATTGGCCTTGACTTCAGAAAAGTAAATGCCTAAAAGGAAGGGTCCCAGGACCGATCCATGAATGACTCTGCTTGTGAATGTACTCTTTGTAGAGGTGGATTCCCCAGTTCTAACTTCCTGGGTCCTGTCTCTTAGTCAGCCTGACTGGGGTATTGTGTCAAATGCCTTGCCCAGGTCAAGGTAGGCAGTGTAAACCATTTTGCCTTCATCCATTGCTTTAGTGACCTTCTCAAAGCAGTCCACCAGATTGAGTAGGCATGATCCGCCCTTGAAGAAGCCTAACTGGGTTGGGTCTAGTGTCTGGAAGTTTCTTATGTCATTATTGATCACTTCCATGATAATTGTTTCCATGGCTTTGCATATGAGACTAGTGAGACTTGTGTATTTGTAGTTTCCAAGGTCTGTAGATGTCCCACCTTTGTGCAGAGGGATGACTGTTGCTGTTCTCCATTCATGAGGCTTGATGCCTGTTTGGAGGCTACAGTTAGGTAGCAATTCCAGAGAACAGGTCATGTTTTGTGCTATTTAGAATACATCCTGGGACGTTGTCTGGGCCCATCGATGCAGGGTTCTTGGCCTTAGAAGGAGCATTGAGGACTTGTTCTCTAGTGATAATAGGGGGAGTTAGCAAGGACTTTGCTGTATAGCCCTTGCTGGGATGTCAGCTGCATCCTTGATATATGAGAATAGTACTTGGATGAAAATCTAATGAGTATGTGGCTGCTAACTGACCCAGGTCAGAGCACTCTTTATAATGCATCTACATCTATGTGCAATAACTGCAACTGTATGTGTAAATTCAGTAGCTTAACTAGGGGAAGGGAATGAAGGTAACAACCCTTTGTGCAAGTTTTAGGGAGCATGATTAGCCATTTGATCCTGTTCACTCTGTACATGCCAGCTTTTAAATGCTGGTATTGAATTTGCAATTGAGCTCTGTGTTGTCTAAACCCTAGCAACTGCTTGCTATGAATACAGTGAGGAGTTTGCCTCAGTTTAAATGGAAAAAAATATATTTTTTAACTAAAACTTGAGCATTGTAGTACTCCATATGGGGTATAAAGTATGGCAACTGCTTGCTGCAAATGTAGTATGTAGATTGCAATAGTTTAAAAAAAAAATGTGTACATCTAAAGCAGTCACTTAAGGGGTCATCTGAGGAAGGAGGGACCTGATTGGCTCCTGAATTCAGGAGTACCAGGTACATGACCATGCACCTTTTTTTTTCTTAATTTCCTCTTAGCTGAGGAGTGGTGACAGAGGAATGAAAAAGGACCTAATTGGCTGGTTGGTGCCTGCATTTGTTTTTCTTTTTTTTTTTTTTTTGCTCCTCAAGAGTGTTTAAAGGAGCCTATCAAGTAACTAAATGAGCCAGCTATGTCTATGGGTTAATTAATGGCTTACTTATTCAGTATTACCGTAGCAGGACTGTACTATGTTGCCACTTATGTATACCTAATTTCTGTCAGGTTGCATCACATAACGTCAGTCCTGCTATTTATTATACTCTGGCAGTCTTCCCAGTTTTTCTGAATCCTAGAAATATCACAACACATCTCTACAGTTCTTTGAAGAACTCTAATGATAATTTATTAAGGGCAGCTAATAGCCTTGAATGAGAAATAATGTCAACAGAATTCTTGACTTCTGTAATTACAATCTGTACTCCCAACTTTACAAAATATGTTTGACTCTCCATTGGTGTGTCTTAAAACTTGCTATATGTTTAGTGGCTTGCAGAACCCTGTGCATTTATATATTTATGTCCAGAACAGAATTGCCATTGATGCTGGACGATCAGAGGTCTGTGGGTTCTTTTCCGACATAGGTACTTGGATTACTTTTTTCATTGCTGACACTGTAGTGCAGTACTAGTGTGTGCTGCTTTACTCAATGTGCCATCCTTGGGATGAGATGTTAAACCAAGGCCACATCTGAATGAGTTTATGATAGCTTAAGTGGATGTAAAAGATTCCACAACCCTTACCCTTAAGGGGTGCTTTATTAATTTAATAGTATTTGCCATTATTTTACATTTTCACACAAACCAGTTTAATTTATTTTTTATGCCTCTACCATTTTTCCCACAACCTAATCTAATCTTTGCCACAATCATATTCATATTCAGTGTCTTGTTATATACAATTACATGCTGCTTCCCACATATGACATATAATGAAAAAATGATTTTATCCATTCCAACAACATTTTCACTATTCACCCCTAATACTTTCCATACAAGTTCATGGATTTCTATTATTTCCTCAAAGAGGCATCATCGAACTTGAAACTGTGAAATTTAAAAACATCAAACGTCCACATAAATGATTTCTTTCCTTTCCTTGGGAAAGAAATTGCTTCGCCATCCTCATCAGTTTGCCATTTTCCCCGCTGTAGTGCGATCTCGGAGTTACTATTTTTAGTTTGGGGGTGGGGGCACTGCCCCTCCACATTGGGGGGGGGTGAATCACCCCACTTTCTAGTGTTAATGGTTATTTCTTGTTGTTTGTAGGGGAAGCAATTTCTTTCCAAGGAAAAAAAATCGCTTTTGTAGAGGTTCGATATTTTGAAAGGTTGTGGTTTTAGGGTTGATGAAGAAACAATATAGAGTTCACATATAACTCATTTTCTTCTATTCCCACTCTATTTTAAATTCCTTTTGCAGTATTTTGTACATTTTTGCCTGGCTATAAAACAATAAAAATTGCTCAAGCATATCTTCTCTTCCAGAAATATGACACCTTCTTTTCTGTTATAGCAGATAACATCATTAGTCCTCTGCAGGCAGTTTCTTCAACATAATCCATAATGGAAAATGCATTTGTTTCCTATATATATATTGCTGCTTTCTGTTTTTTTCTTCATGATTTCATCTCCCCTTACCACGGGTTGACATAATAATACTTTTGCATTGTTTGCTCAAACTATAGTGCCTTTTTTGGGTAATTTCATTCCTGTTTTTTTATTTATTTTATAATAACCTTCTACATCCCCTTCAATAGCCAGCTCTTTTAACTTCTTTTTTTCTGTCATATTCAGAGTTCTGCATATTTCACCAAAGTCTTCCTATCATATTCTGCTATCATTTATCTCCTTTAACACATACCACATATATAATGATGCCTGATAAAGTATTGGATTTGTTAACCCTAACCTCCATTCTCTTTTTATCAAACAATATTCACCTCTTTATTGGGTTCAGTCTTGCCTCACATATTACTCTAGAAAAAAATTTCCAATAAATAATTTTTTTCTTAAAAAGGGAAATATAATTATAAATATTACTAATATATAAGCTAACTTAACTAATATAACTGAGTGAATTAAATGTCTGTCTTAATTTCTCTAATTTCCATTACTTATTAACCTTTTCCATACCTTTAAATTCTACCCCTAATGTTAGCATTACTTGTAAAATAAATGTCATCTAATTTTACTGCATTCCCATTTACAATTTTCTTTATTTAATGCCAGTCTTACATAAGTCAGATTTTTTGTAGCACCCTTTACTTCTTTACCCACAATCTATTATTAACTCAAATCATTAAATCATATTCTCATTAAATCCCACCATTAATTCTACCGCCACCTCATCTTTATATGTCATTCTAGCATCACCCACTTCACCCTTTACTTGTGCCATTGCTGCATTAAATGTTATGACAAATAAAACTTCATTTATATGACACCCTAGGCACATGTCCCCTTAGGCATCCTCCCCTTTTCACTAATCTCTCCATAAACAAATACGTTCACCCCCATGCTAATATACACATCTAAATAAAATCTAATCACTTTCCTCCCAATCACTTATGCCTTAAGGATCTGCCACATTTGGTCTTGTACACTGGCAAAGGCTTTCATATCATATGCTACATGTCTAGCTTCCAACTCCCCATTCTTAATACTATCAATTATTACTTTAACAATTATTAACATTTGTTTTACATCCGTACTTTTGATCCCATAAACTCCATCGTACAATATAGATCCCATACATAAGTGGCACTGGAGGGGCCACACAGAGGAACATGTTGCCTTGTGTAAGTGTGTGCGCCACTGAGTGCCCCATTCCCTGGATTACTGAAAGTGTCTCGCACAGCTGTACTTATGCAAGCAATCATAACACTTTCCACTCAGGCATGCAAATGTATTTCACTCTTTCTACAAGCATTCTTACATCAAGGGAGAGTGCGGATCTTTTGAAAAGACTCCAAGATATATTCTACTGTACTTGTAAGCAGCAGTCATGAGAAGTACTCTGACATGTCTTTAACTACATTTTAAGCAGCTGTCAGGAGATGTTTTACTATATTTTAAGCAGCAGTCAGAGGAGGTACCTTTTACTATGTTTAGCCACAAGTAAGTGTGTGTGTGTGTGTGTGTGTGTGTGTGTGTGTGTGTGTGTGTGTGTGCGATTGTGTGTGTGTACCCCCCCCCCTTTGGTTGTTGGTTTTCATTTAAGTGACTTGATCAGAGTCGCACAGTTGGAGGTAGAAAGAATCAAACCCTGTACCTTCTTTTTTTTGGTAAGTCAGTCTTTAACGTTTCGTAGTTCTCATTGTAGTTCAATTAACCTTTTAATTGAATTAGAGTTTTCTGGCACTTAAGTTTTAAGCAGTTAATGAATTGTCTCCTTTTGTTAAAAGTACAGGGTTTGAAATCCTCCCACTTCCATTTACCTATGATGTGACTGTGAGCAAGTCACTCGGAGTACTCCTGAACCACTACGTAAAAGCTAAACTTTCTGGGGTAGGTTTACCTGATTAGCAAGTAGATAAAAAACAGTTTTTAAAATTTTGTCCCTTTTGGTCCCCCTATTATTTTTGCCTTTATCAATAATTCTTTAGCAAAGAAATTGAAACTTGGTCTGTTCCTTGTTAAATGTGTAGCTTTCTGGCAAATTGTTATGGATTACAGTTACTAAATAATGTCAAACGTGAGTTTCAGACTTCCTTTTTGATAAAACAAAGTTTGCTCTGCTATCCACTTTCTATCTATATCACAGGAATATTTAAAACTGTTTCTGATTCTTGAGCTAAGATGATAAGAGGCAGAAGGGAGTGGCATCACATGGTTGTGACACCAGCAAACTGAAATACATTTGTGAATTATTATTTATGAATTTATTCATTCACATTATCTCAAGCAAATATCCGAGGTGTGCAGTCATACAAGTAACTGTAATTTATGTGTGTGTGTGTGTGTGTGTGTGTGTGTGTGTGTGTGTGTGTGTGTGTGTGTGTGTGTGTGTGTGTGTGTGTGTGTGTGTATAAACAGACATGCGTGTGGGACAAAGATGAAAGTATTAGCAATATAGTAAGCAGAATTAAGTAATAATAATCGAGATGGGGAGAAAGGCTAAAGGTGGTTTGTCAGTAAGAATTTTTAACTAGAAATGCTAAGAGAAAGAGATAGTATAATTTACTTATTTTGTGTGTGTGTGTGTGTGTGTGTGTGTGTGTGTGTGTGTGTGTGTGTGTGTGTGTGTGTGTGTGTGTGTGTGTATGTGTGTGTATGTAGATGGGTCCTGGACTTTTTTAACTTATTCTCAAGTCTGTAATGTTTTAAGAGTTGGTTGTGTGATAATACGCAGTATATTATAACTGCTGTATAACTTCTTTGTCTTATAAATAGTGTAAAAGGAAAATTTTACCTTGTAGCCAAATGACTGCTCTGATATGACTGAGAGTATCAAAGAGCTTTTTTATAAGTATAAAGTCCACAATTAAACCATGGTGTGCTCCTCCTTCCTAGCTGTTAGTAAATGTGTCACATATATTACCCACCACATTGTGCAAGACAGTGTAGTGTTCTGTGTTTAAATATAGAAGGCTGACTATGGCTGCAATTTCTGTAATTCTTTTGGTGTTATGGATGTTATGGTATTCATGATTTTGCAAGCCTGCTCTTACCTGCATTGTTGATGCTGACTGGAACTGATTGTGTTTTTTTTTTTGGAAGGGGTGAGTTGCTTGACTTGCTCATTTAGAACTTTGGACTTTTCTATCTTGAGTTGTCTCTGCTGAGAGTCTCTAATGGTTGAAGAACTGAGTATGGGTTAAATTTATAAATATAAAGTACCATTCAGTAAATGTTCACATTTTGCCCATTTGTTCCACCTTATGAGAGGTAGTGAGTAAACTGTTCTATATTTGAAGATGAAAAGTTCACTGTGTCGGCATTTTATTTAATTCTTTTATTTGTTGGTGCTGTGGATGGTATGGTAATATCAGACCATACTAAACTGTCTGAAAATAGAGAAGCCTCAGCTTATTAATTTAAGGATATGTAGTTTTAATTATCTGAGCCATTAAAACAACATGCATCTGCATGCATTAGAACAAAAATGCATCATTTAAAATCCCACACAAGCAAAAAAGCATTTAAATCTTTGACTGGGTCACTATGACCAGCCATTCTCTTTCAAGTTCTATCACACTACTGTCCCTATTTGTGCAGAATGTTCGTGATTTTGCTTTAAATGTTTTTCCTGTTCTTCATAATATTTTTGATTTTCTGGTAAATCTCTCATTAGACAATCAGTCAGTAGTATCAGTCAGTAATATCAGTCGTGACAGTTTTTTTACTTCTTATTTCTTCAAAAAAATGCATGTTGATGTGAAATTTGCCATTCTAATAACTTTTTAAGTGAATTAGAGTTATATTGTTCCTGAATTTATCCCTCATTATAATTGACGTTCTCTAAAATTATTGACTAAATAAGTTGAAAGGTATGGTGCTGCCCGAAAACATTCAGATCTAAATTATTTCTATTGGTGTGATTTCAGCAAACCAGAAAAAGAGTACAAGGCAGTTTATGACGCTGCATTTGCTGGTATAGTTTTGTCTTTATCGTCGCTGTTTTGTTTTCTTGGAGGTGACTGAAAAAGTAAATGTTTTTGTCTCAGTAGTTTAATATGTAACAAATTCATCTTTGGTGCAAAAGGCTGTGAGTTCTATTTCTGTGTCAGGAACATGGAATAATTCTTTTATTACTGACACTACAGTACAGCATAAGGGGGTTCTGTAGAGGAGATGTTAATCTGAGGCCTCATCTGCTTGAGTTGTTGGTAGCTCAGGTAGAAATAAAGGATTTCAAGCACTTATCAAAAAGAGTAGGGAAAGTTCCCCAGTATCCTGGCCAAATTTTCCCTAGTCAGCATGAATACCACCACGGGTCTTTTGTGAAAAGAGGCCATTGGCCTAATGGGGCTAACTTGATCAACAAAAAAGTATAAATAAATTATGGTTGCCACTATATCTCATTTATTTCATTATTTTATTTTATTATATCTTTGTACTCTTGACTATTTTCCTAACGGCTTTTATTTTATTTTATTTAACCTCTAGTTTGAGTTGACTTCCCACTTTTGACATAGTTAGAAACTTGATAAAATACCTTACAATGTAGCACAGAACCAAATACGTCTAAGTGTCTGTTCCTGAATTTGAGTTAATGATATTTTTCTCTTTCTACTGAGGCACAAATGTCTTTATGCATGACATTTTCCCATCTCTGTTGTACTGGTAGCTGCACCCTTAATTGCTTACACTGTAGCGTACCAACATTTCATCCAAACCATAATGATTGAGCCTGACAGATTAGTAGTTTTTCTATGCTGGGAACTTTGCCAGGATTAAGTCATTCACTGATTTACATAGGGAAATGTATTTTATTTTTAAAAGTGGATTGTAGGTGAGTTTGTTGCTGTGTATCATGTATTGAATACTTTATTGGTATGAAGTTTTGCTATTTTTTTCACAAGTTTTTCATGCCTACCATCTAAGTATTGTTTCGATATTGTGCCCTGGCAAGAAAAGGAACCTGGAGCCGTCACTGATGCTGTCTTCACTTCAGATATTTTTTTAAAATATTTCCCTAGTGCCCTGCTCAAATTTCCCCTAGTCTCAGCCTGGTTTCATGGCACAGAAGGAAACAGCCCTGATTGCAGCCCAGGCATCTTGGATTTCATTAGTGGTCTCAGCAGTGGAGGAACCAGGGTTGGGGGGGGGAGTTAAAGGGAATGATATGTTCCCTTCTCCCATGGGATTGTGGTAGGGTTGTGTTCACTTTGAGGCATACAAAATTGATACAGTTTCCCTTGTGGACACTGGGGAAACCATCACTCATACTTCACGGGGCAGAGCAGGCCTGCTTGGAGTGAAAAACTCATGCCAAAGTGAGGGAGACATCCTCCACTGTCAGCCCCTGCCATGAATTCATATTCAACTTTGGCACTGTACTGATCATGTGGTAGGATGGCCCCCCTGATTGATGGTGATAAGGAATGAATGGACCAAGTAGCCAGAAGAGAGTTGGTGATCAGCAACAGCAGGGGTAAAACCAGCAATAAATAAATAAGTAAATAAATAGACAGACAAATAAATAAATGATATCCATTGGAACATGGGCTAAATTCTTGGCTAGGCTTGTAAGGGCCTCAGGGCCAATAGCCTAGTAACTTCCTATGATCCTGTGAATACCATCCAGTAATCCCCTTAAAGGAGAGCAATAGCTTAGTGGGACTAACCAAAACAATAAAAGATGAATAAGTAAGTAAATGAATTATGTCACTGAACAGTCCTTTCCACTTCTTAAAAACTATTGTCAAAACAAATAAATAAATGACAGCAGGGTTGCTTGTCTCACCCAGACACTTATCAGACCATACAGTCTACATCTAGCAAGCAGATTTTCAAGTTTTGCATTATTTACAAGCTTACTTTTGAAATATTTCGAATGCTATACATTATATTAAATAATTTCAGTTTTATATTTAAAATCTCTATTAATACATGAAGTATGCTGAACTTAGTTTTCATCAGTGAATTGCTCCATCTGCATCTGTTTAAGTGAATTAACAATGTTTTACTTTGCACATATTATTTTTGATAATATTTTGTGTATATTGAATATCATAAAATCTATATTGTTCTCATTGTATGGGAATATAAACAGTTTCACAAGTGTGTTCTTTTTATATTTTTCCATAACAAAGTTAATAGAACTTGTCTCCATTGCACCTTATTTATACATTTTAAAACTGAATAGTAGGCACAGTATGTTGCATTTTTCATAAAAATTAATATGACGTATGCCAAGTAAAACAATATAACTGGAGGAGCTTTCTCTGTGGTCTTTTTATGAAGTGCAGTTTCAAGTTGTATTAGCTGAAGGGTGACAAAAGGGTGTGGGAAACAGAGCTAACTTGTAAACAACACCAAATCCATCAAGTAATCTCAGTTTTAGTCAGTGCAGCATAATACAACCCAAGGAAAAATCTGACATTTGTCTAACTCCTGAAAGATCACAAAGAATTCACTTACTGTAATCCCTTTGTTATTGGAACCAAATATAGAAGAGAAAGAAAGATATAGCAGAACCCAATACATCAACAGAAGGCATGTGACCATCTCTAGTCACATGTCAGATTACACATAATTTATTTCATACTCATTAATAATTAAACCAGCACAGATGACGTGTTTGAATCACTTGGGACTGTGATGGTACAGAGGGCAGAAGAAGCAAAAATTTAACAAAATTCATAATGTTTAATTTTAAGGATTTTAAAAAATGTAAAATACTGAGTACTTGTTTGATTTGCATAGTATGTTTATGGCAGTATAACTATTCACAGATGACTGTATTGTCAAAAACTTGGTTTTAGTTTAGAATGTTCATATCAATGCATTCAGCGTTAACAATTATAAAAGCACTCTTACTGTTTTGAAAAGTACATTTTCTGAGGAGACCACTTAGATTCTCACCTTTAGGGAATTTGGCTAGGCTTAAAATGGCCCACAAGGGCAGCTAGGATAGTACTGACATATGAACCAAGACGCAAAATAGACAAACTGATGTAACCTGTTTATAAAATAACAAAGGCCAGTTACATTCAGTAATAACAGACACATGTACACACCAAAAGGAAGTCTTAGGGTGTTAGGGGTTTGGTGTAATAGCTATGGTATTTACTTCACAGACACAAGGTGCAGGGTCTGATTCTCGCTATTAAAGGGCAAGCTGGCTAGACTTAAAATGTCTCACAAGGGCAGCTAGCCTAATATTCACATATGAAGCACTACAAGTTGGAGAATTCATTTTCACTGAGCTGCAGTTAGCTTGAAGTCGATAGACTTTCAGGGATAAACCCTGACTATGGCTCAAATAACACAGGATTAGTTAGTGGTCCCATTGCTGGAGGGACCAGCCAGAGAAGGACAGCAATGATGAGGAACTTTCTGCTTTCCTTTCATTTGCAGGGAGGATTGGGGTACATGTCCTGGGGTGTGTATTCTCATTCTGGAAGTTTCTGCTTCCCTCTCATTTGTAGGCAGATTGGGGTACATGTCCTGAGGGGTGCATTCCTATTCCATTTTCTGGTGGAGACTGGGCACTGTGTATGTTTGGCCTATGTGCAAGTAGTCAGGGCTACCTGAAGGCTTATACCATCCATAGCAGTGTCTGACAGTCCCTTGCAAGAGTCCACTGTGTGTCCACCACATGGATGCTATAAGGCATGTGTAAATAGAAACATCATGGCTTAGAGGGAATAAATCTGGTGGCAGCCTAGATGATAGTCATGCTGCAGATCTGCAGTGGTGCCAGAGAGAGTAGTCATGCAGAGGTAGAAAATAAAGCAAATAAGAGACAATATGCTTTTGCTTCCTGTTTTCACTGACCCTTGCTTCCTGTAGCCTTATGCATGCAGATCACTCATTGGTCACATTGTGAGAGAATGTCTCAAAATTCCCTCACAATGTGCATGCAGACCTACTCACAGCAAGTATAGCAGTTGCTACATAAACATATTTGAACACATATAAAAATATTATGGCTTTCTAC
>NC_056740.1:380565586-380703086 GCF_019279795.1 Protopterus annectens
TTAAGTAGCAGGGTGTGTGTGTGGGGAGGGTGTAGGGGGGCTTGCCCCCCTACAAAAACATAAAGGTAAGTTGTTTTGTTTTATTTTTTTTGTGTTTTCTTATTGTTTTGAAGTTCCAAAACTTCGGACATATGTCCTCGGCCATATGGTCTTCAGAGTTTTGGAACTTCGATAAAGTGATAGGGATCCATATATATATATATATATGTATATATATATATATATATATATATATATATATATATATATATATATATATATATGTGTGTGTGTGTGTGTGTGTGTGTGTGTGTGTGTGTGTGTGTGTGTGTGTGTGTGTGCATGTGTATGTGCGTGTGTGTGTGTATTTTATATATGTATAGTATCACAGTATTCACCAGGATTCCTGGAGTTTACTTGCTACAAATGACAATTTCTTGCAAAAATTGTTTGTAACAAAAAAAATAAATTCTTGCAATGCATACTCGTGACTGTAGAATAATCAGACAAATGCAGCCCACAACAAAAACACAATTTTTTTTTTTTTTATTTTAGAGAGGTAAGCCCCAACCCCTTCATTTTGTCTTATTTTATTATTCTCATTCTAAGATCACTGTATCTTGGAGAGACAAGGATCAGCAACAGAAAAGCTGTCCTGCTCTTTATCTCAGGCATTGTGATCTTGGAAAACATATGAAAAGTTTTGCATGTAACTGAAATCAAATGTCTCCTATATAGAGCAGGCAACAGCCAATAAATAGTTACTATGCTGAGTTGTAAGTTTCAAGCAATCTTGCACTGAGCGACAGTATGCAAGCTAAAGTCAATAATCATCCATAAAGTTTGTTCTCCCATCATCCAGCAAACCTGCTTGTGTCCTTCTAAAAAAAAAATAATAATTCAATACAATCCTGAATCTGTTCCAATTTATCCAGGCAGACGGAACATAAGCCACTCCATCTGGGTAAGCTTCGGTGGTGGATGTACATTGCAGTGCTCCATGAGGTATATGAGGAATAAATCCAAAATGACACCTAAGTTAGTGTTTGCTGTTGCACTGACATATGGAGTTGATTTTTGTAAATATTTTTCTTTTGCATCAGTCCTACTGACAATTCTGGAATGACAGCTTCTTTCTATGAACCCTGCTCCCTTTAACCTTGTCTGCTAAGCAGAAAGCTGAAGAGGGTCAGTGGGACTTCTTGGTGGCTTGCACCATGCTGCAGGATCAAAACATTGCTGTTTCCATTATTTATAACTTTCCCTTGTAGGCCGTTGCAGGCATACAATGTGCCAAAAACCTTCTGTAGATGTTTGCTTCTCCACCTTACTGTCTGCTTGTCTTATAGACAACAATGATCATTATGAACCACTCCAAGTAGTATGATTCTGCACGACTAGCTAGTACGGGCCAACACTTAATGTTCTACAGTGACTGGTTCCCAATGTCGACAGCAAAACAAAAATGCAGTCAAACACTCTTCGTTCCTACCCTTCATATCCTGGCTAGGCCTGGCAGCTCTGAGCGCAACTTTCAAACCCAGAGTACCAACAGTAAATTTTGGAACCTTGTCACTATACCAGTTGACTGACTAAAAATAATTATTTGTTGTGTCTGGGTTTTTGAGTGATATCTGTTTCTGAATATTAACTTGAGTTATTTTAAATGGAAGCCTGTCAGTGCTGAGAATATTTAAAACAGTTATAAATATATCCAAACCTGCTCACAGCTTGTCATACTGGACAGGCTAAGGCTCTGCAGAGCCGTAGGCACACTATTGCATATATTGTGAATACAGGTTCAAGTAGAATGCTAAGGATTTAAATCTATTCCTTCTGCTGGCCTGATACCACAACCTTCTGAATTTCGGCACATCAAATCACACAAATAATACTGTGGCAACACTTGCCTTTTGAATCTTTAATTTCATTTATGTTTACTTTTACAGTATTCAGGCATGCTATTTAGTTATCTAAAGCCTATGTTTGTTAAAAATCTTAACATCTTAGTGTATTGGTTTGTCTGGTTATTTCAATTCCAATTGTATGCAGACATTTGTTATAGCCAAGTCCTGCAAGATTGAACATAATTTATCTCAGCCACTATCCTTCTTCATTAAATAATTTTTTTTTTCATATTTATCTTTAGCAGAAGTATTGTCCTATATAGTTGGTGTATCTCAGGCCTCTGGTTTCACAGCATATGGTACATAGCAATCTATTTTGTATAAATAAATGTATGTTTGTATTTCTCAAAAAGCATTCCAAACCAACAAGTTCGGCTCTGACAGTGTACAGGGGTAACTGAAACTTGTTGACATGTGGAATGCATGGTTAGGCTTAAAAACGCAATGAACCTATAAACCTATGACACTATGAACTGCAGTTCGGTATCGTAGCAGATATCTCCACAAATCAGGTTTTCTTAAGTGTCTTTGTTTAAACAAGTCAGCTACAAGTGTACATTATTTTATTCTTCAGTAATTATCATCACCACAAAAAAAGTAAAAATCTTATCATTCAGATGTATGGATGGTAGTTAGAATACTCAAAAGAGTAGGCAATCAACCACAGTTAACAATATACAGTTGTTATGCACTGCAATGTTAAGCACAGCAAAGCACTGAGCTGATTGTGAATCATGTTACCTGCACTGAGGCTGAAGATATAGTGAACCTACTGGCTGATAAATTTAGCTCTAACTTTTCCCTCTATCCTGTATATCTGTCACTCAAGATATACCTGAAACAGCTATCACACAAGACCAAGTCCTAAAATACCATCAAAAGCTAAAAATACTGCATCACAGGGTACTGATAATATCTCTGGATGCATGAAGTACAATTTAGCCACGATCCTAACTTTGCTAAATCTCAGCCTCCATACAGGTTTTGTACCAAGTGAATGCAGAACAGTTACAGTAATTTCTGTGCAAAAGGGAGGATCTTCCACAATCCCATGCAATTACAAACCCATACGTCTGACCAGCCTCATATGCAAAGCCACAGAAAGACTTATCAAGGAATTAATCAATCAGGACATAAGGAACCTCCAAACACTGGATCTGTCTCAGTTTGGATTCAACAAGGGCAAGTTATGCTTACTCACCACCTTAATGGATTTTTTGACAAGGTCACCAAAGCAATTGATAAAGGCAAAATAGTACACACTGCATATCTCGACCTGGACAATGCTTTTGACACAATTCCCTACTCAGACATAGTAAATACCTATGGTACCCACTGGATTGCTAACTAGCTAACAGATAGGATGCAGATAGTTAAAACAGGGGAAGTTAACTCTACATAGAGACCAGTCACTAGCGGAGTCCCCAGGGTTCTGTGCCGGGGCCTCTCCTGTTTGGCATCTACTTTTATGAAGTGAAAGATAATACCAAAGGGTTCTGGCTATCTAATTTTGTATATGAATCCCCAAATGAGTTCGCCATCCTGCAAGCAGGTTTTTCTCAAATAAATAACTGGTGCCAAAATCATGGACCGAAACTAAATGCCAAAAAAATGCATTATTGTATGCTTTAGGAAGTCCTCTATCCTAGGAAACTACCACATTGACAGTATGTCCTTAGGAGCTGACCCAGTTGTTCAGGATTTGGAAAACTATATGGACAGTGACCTAACTTTTGACCAATATGTGTCTATTTTTGTAAGACAGCCCTTCTATACTGCACAGCTTATAAACAAAGGGATTGTGTCTAGCTCTAGAGATGCCGTTGCCCCCTTTACTCTACCCTCATTAGGTCAGAAATGAAATATCATTCCCCCTTTGGCATGTATCTTTCCAGACACATGCAATGACTGGAATGCACACACAGACACTTTACTAAAAGGATACAAGGCCAAAACAACATGGACTGACTCAAAGCCCTGTCATTGTACTTAGTATCCAACAGACTAGTCAGAGGTGACCTGTGTCTGGCATACAAGACATCTTCCAACCCATAACTGATGGATTTACTGCACATCAGCAAAGTCATATGGTATCAGAAACACTTAGTCTAGGGATCTAAACCTTTTCTGCAACACCAACAGAATGGTTTGGAGGGACAGGTATATCTCACAGAAGATACTGTTGCTGTGGAACAGACTCTCTATCCACATAAAACAAAGTTCATCCTTGTCCATTTTCAAGTGCAGCTTAAAATCTATGGATGGGCAACAGAAATGTTACCCTACGACTGCCTGTATCCTCTACTACTAATGTACAGAAGCAGTTCCTAAATACTTTATCCCATACATTGGCCCCCTCAAATTATCTATGGTACGATCGCTGTAGTCTCATTAGGGGTAATATATAATTATCGACTAAGGGAAGGGTAAGACTAATCAGTAACCAAATGGGATAGGCTATTCTGAGCACAAAAGGGGAAACTGATTAGGCTTAAAATGGCCTGCAAAGACAATTGGCCTAGTACTTATCTATGAACTCATTAACCTATACTATCTCACAAAGCAGAAACCATGGAAAATATGCATCCATGTGGGATTTAGTGCCTTACCTGCCCTTATTTTATTCATGCACACGCACACAAACACACACACAATTATCCTCCACAGTCACAAACACACAAATATCTTTTTGGCTATCATCGTGTTCAAGAATTTTCAGTGCTTCTGAAATTTGCCTTTTGCACAAAGTGATGTTAAAACCAACTGTTATTTTAGAGACATCAAGAGCAGCTGTAATGTATCTATTAGAGGAAGTATGCCCTTCTTTCATCTATCAGGAGTCTGACACTGAAGATTTGTCTGCAATGAGATAATGTACTCGTTAACAAAAAGAATATCTTTCTGACTTGTTTTCCTAGCTTCAGAGATTTGTGATGTTCTAACAATTTGATTTGTGTGGTACAAATGCAGAATTACAAGAACACTGTGTTCTAATATTTCTCATTTAGCTCTGCCAGCTATTGTATATAAAAGATTAAATGGTTAATCCTTGTCCCCTGTTTTCAATAGAAAGCACATGACACAAGCAACTTCTAAATGTTTCTTGTATCATGACATCACCAGGGCATAATGCATGCTGGGTCCTGTTGCAGAACCCATGCCAGATTCAAAGAGAATCTGCTTAACTAGAATATCACAATATGGGAAATTACATCAGTCAGGCACACCCCCATACTGATTACCACTGGCAAAATACTAAACACAAACTTTAATCACTGCATTAAGTGTAAATAAAATATTTTGCACAGTGATCAAACAAAAATATCTAAAACCATGATATTCTTATAGGTAGATGAATCAGAAGCAAGTTTAAACAGGAGTATATTTTTAATGGGCTAACTTACAAGTTAGAAAAACTGACTTCTTATATGTTCATCAGTAAGTTGCCAAGTTGTGAACATATGTCACATTCTTTCACCCTCAAAAGGCTTTTATCATGGACTTGGGCCTTACCTTGACATCTGATCACAGGATGTCAAGAACAATTTTTTTTTCATAGATGTACCTAGAGACAGTTCTAAACTCCAATTTGTTTGAATTCTAAACTCCTTTATGTTTCAAAAGTAAAGTTTATATTGATGATCAACTATTTAAATAATAAATAAATGATCAGCTAATTCTTAAACAAACTGGTAAGGTATATAAGAGATGCAATATTTAATGTCATTGGGGGGGGCAAAACTGTCACATACAAGCACTCATATTATCAGTCACGTTGTCGGTAGTGCACATACTATACCCACCACATGCACTAAGGGTCGGATACAACAATCCAGTTATGCTGAGGCTTTTAAATGTAATCTACCTGTACCACAAAGACCATACAGACATTGTAATTACAATACATATCCCCAGCTGCCCCAAAAGCACTCCACCAAAACAACAACTACAGCAACACGTACGACAGCATCTCATAAAGCCTCAGCTTCAAAACTAGTAAGGCAAGCTGCCACACAACCCAATATTTTGGTCATAGGAGACTCCATTGTGAGACACACAAATGCTCCACTCACCAGGCTGAGTAAAGAGAAAGTCACAGTCAGTTACCTGTCAGGGCTAGGATGTGCCATATCATGCATGCACTCAGGTCATTGGATCACAAGTACCAGTATGACTCAGTCCATCTGGGTGCAAATGACCTGAGACATACTTCTCTAGACTATATGAAGACAGACATGATGAAGCTCTCAGGTTATGTGTCCCAAACCAGTATGAGCCTAGACTGACCAGAATTCTACCTTCTTCAAGGACGATGTCACAATATCACTAGAAGATAATTGACTTTAGTAATTGGCTTAGTTTTTAATGTCACTTCAGGAGGGCTACAATATTTGGCAGCATGAGAGGATATGGTCAACAGGTCACGCTGCTTTGCCAGGGATGGCCTGCACCTGTACCTCTTGGCTTTTGAATATTGTCTAAAGCATTTTCCTCCTCTATTGTGCCTTTTTAGGCAATAACAAACTGACAAACCTTTGGCATAGCAAAGCCAACTTTAGAAAATCTAAAGGTGTTACTGCTCAATGCCAGAAATCTAAACAAGAAATTTACTCTCTCCAAGTTCTTCTCATCCTAGAGAACGTAGACATTTTTGCAGTTACTGAGACTTGGTTTATGGAGAACACCCTGGCAGTGTAGTACTACAATCCTTTCCACACATTAGACCAGCTACTACATAGAAAGGGACTAAAGGTGGAGGTGTCTTGGTTTACATGAAATACAAACACACCTCAAGGTTTATCAAACAGGATGATGTGCTTGAGCATTTCCACATAAAAATTACCATAGGCAAAGTCCCATACTATATCTTTGAAAGCTATAGGCCTCCCTCTATGACCCAGGAAATGCATAGCCCATACTTACTTCAGACACTCGCCATGCAACCCAATACCCAACCCAATGCCATATCTATGGGTGACTTAACTGCCCCACTATAAGATGGGAATCATAGATGACCCCAAACTTGCAAGCTCAGAGATTCCAGGACTTTGTTATCACAAACATCTTGGACCAGCTAGTCCATATGCCTCATAAGTGCAGGAACATATTAGATCTGGTCCTCACTAAAGTGGGAGAATGTTGCACCTGCCTTGTGTAATATCCTGTCCAGTAAGGTTGGACCTTAAAACTGTCCCCTCTGAAATAAAAATAAAACCTGGAACCCTTGCTAATCCTGTAACATTTAGGAACTGTTCTAAGATAGATTTCTAATATTAAATGTCAATGTTTCAAGCCCGACAAAACCATAGCTGTCAACCTCTTAGCACAAAAAGTCTGGACAAAGTCAAAATAATGGGAGGCAAAGCCCCAACATTTTAAACATTGCTCCTATAAACTTAAAAAGTTACTAGAATAAAAGGTCTAGTGTTAGCATGCATTTTCTGAAGGATATAGTCTCAAATGTCTGTCATTACTTAGTGAATTTAGTCCTCACTGATTTGCCATAAAAATCCAGAAAATCCCAAATTTTATGAGGAACAAAGACCAAAGATATAAGGCAAAAATCTGGATATTGTATGAAAATCTGTGCAGTTAAGCGGTATATCCAAACTCCTGATACCACTGCTGCATATATGGAATTGTTCTCAGAAAATCTGTACACTCATATTAATGGATGCATAGAGACAGCTGTACTTAATGAATAAGCGCAGTACAAACTAAAAAAAAAACAAGCCACCCTAGTGGAATCCCAACATCTATAGGTTGTATAAGAAAAGAAAGAACGTTATGGAAAAAATGATCAACAAGATAAAAAAAATTCTCATCATTCTAAACAAGCAACTCAGAGAGCAAACCAAGGCTACCAATGTCAAATTTAAGGTAAAAATGGATTCCCAGGCCAAGGACCACCATAAAGTTTTCTTTAGCTATGTCTGCAGCCTCAAAGGCAGCATGCAATACTGTGCAGAACTAATTATAAATGGAGCCATCTACCCTGAGCCAGAAGATAAAGCAAATTTTCAAGCTGACAAATTCATGTCCAGTTTTACCCTTCTCTCTTTCTCCCCCAGCCTCTCTTCAGAAAATATCATCTAACGTAACCCTCAGACTAACACTAAGTAGCAGGTCCTATATGCACTCTCCAAATCAAGAACACTGCATCAGTGAGACCTGATGATATCCCAGAATGCCTTCCAAATAACAAGAACTCTAACTTATCATGGCCACTAGAGTCAGTATTTAACTGTACCCTCTACACAAGAGCGAGCTATCTGAGGACCCCAGTAACTACTGTACCATAAGTATGACTAGCCTCATGCAAAGCTGTGGAAACAATTGTCATCAAAATTCTTAATAATGACAAAGGAAATCATTAGACACTGGATCCAACCTCGTTTGTTTTTGTCATGTGCAGATCATGCCTATTCAAACTGATGGACTTTTTCGAGAAGGGCACCAAAGGAACAGAAAATGGAAAATGGTGCATAATAGCTACTTTGACCTGGCTTAGGCGTATGATACAAAACCACACTCGGGTATTGCAGCCAAATTCATGAATTAGGTACAGACTCCTGTGACATCTGCTGGATAGCTGGTTGGCCCCCAGATAGGACTCAAGAAGTTAGAATAGAAGAGACCACCTCTACAAAGAGACTGGTCACTAGCAGAGTCCTTTAGGGCTCTGTGGTGGATATACTTTTTTTTGCCATCTATTTTTCTGAAGTCAAGGCTGTGTCAAGGGCCTCTGGAAGACCAAGTGTAAAGACAATGGCAAACTAGGTGCAGTCAAAGAATCCCTCCAAGAAACTAATTTGTTCCAAGGAGGGCTGACTCAGAAAAATAACTAGTGCCAGAGCCATGGTCTAAAGCTCAATACCAAGAAATGGATAGTCGTATCCTCTGAGAAGTCGGCTACCCATGAAAATGACATCATTGACAACACACCCCTAACTGTAGATTTGGAGATGCATGTAAACAGAAACTTGGCCTTCAACCATCTTGTATCTACAGTAGTGAGGAAGTCATTTTATGTTAAATAACTTATAAGCAAGGGTGTGTCATCTAGGTCCAGAGAGGTCACCGTTCCATTTTATTTGGCCCTTTGATATTCACCTGACTATAGAATGCCTACAGTGGTTCCTCACAAAAAAGGATACAAGGCATAAACAACATATCCTATGTGGATCACCACAAAGCTCTATCTATGTACACAGTCTCCTACAGACTGTTGAGGGACGATCTATGGCTGGCATACAAGGCATCCTTTGATCCCACTGTGATGGACCTTCTGCATATCCACAAAACCAATGGCATCAGAATTATTCACTCAAGGGTCTTTAGCCTTGCTTTCAACATGAATAGAACATGTTGGAGGGACAGGTATGTGTCTCAGAGACTACACTTTCTCTGGAGCAGGCTTCCCATCCATGTCAAGCAGAGTTCTTCTTTAATCCAATTCAGCTGTAACTTGAGCCAGTGGATGGACAACTGGAAATTCATCCCTGGTCTCTAATGAACAGAGACAGCCTGTAAGTGCTTGATCAGCCAAGCCCTAGTTTACATATATCCCCATCAAATAATCTTAATGTTCCTAAACTTGTCAGATAAATTTGGGAAGCATGGATAGGCTTAAAACGGCCCCTGTGGTTGTGAGCCTAGTATACCTATGAACATATACAGAGAGGGTAGGCACACAAACCATCACCACAGACAAGAGTCACTGGAATGATTTGAACATGCCCTTCAGACTACAAGAGTAGATCACTCACCATAGTAAAGGGCATGTGATAGGTGACTCCATAGTTTGACACACTGAGGCACCACTCACAAGGCTAAGTAAAGACAGGGTAACATTTAACTGCCTCTCAGGTGCAGAAGAAGAGACAGAAAAATGGGGTGAACCACTGTGATTGTCGTGTCTAGGCTTAAAAAAAGTGTGACTATATAAATCACCTAATAGCAAACAATGAACCTATAAAACATATATGTTTTTTCAGTTAATATGGACACACATGCTTAGATAAGAAGTAACGTCTGTATCAAATATACTGTGATATTTGTGTCACCAGGGCAATGAAGTTGTTTAAAATGAAGAACTAAATTAGGTAATATCTGTTAGTGGGCCAGAAGATTTACTAAAGCAAGCATTCAGGCTACAGGCTACAACACCGCATCAGAAATAATGCAAGACACAGTCTCACCACTGTACTTGAATTGTTTTTAGTGCTATTTTAGCTGCTTTTCTGTAAAAACAAAAAAACAAAACAAACAAAATTCTAAGCTTGTTTCCTGCCTTACCTGTAACTAGTCTAGTCCAGATACAGATTTGCTGTATCCAGGACTATTTGCAAGCTTCTGAGCCCCTCAAGCATTCTGTGTTGGAGGGAAGCCTTCTAGCTTATCATGGGAGTGGCAAGCACTAGATAGCCTATCTACCACAAGAGCAGTGGTTTCTGGCCCAGAAATTGTAGTTTATTGGCTGTTTGGGCAGCTTTTCCATCTCTTTCAACTTTCTGGTTTAAAAGTCTGCATTTGTGCTTGTTTCCCACCTTTTCTATAACTAGTCTAGTCCATATACAGATTTGCTGTATCCAGGACTATTTGTAAGCTTCTGAGCCCCCACAAACCTTTCTGTGTTGGAGTGAAGCCTTCTAGCTTATCATGGGAGTGGTAAGCACTAGGTAGCCTATCTCCCACAAGAGGAGTGGTTTCTGGCCCAGAAATTCTAGTTTATTGGCTGTTTGGGCAGTTTTTCCATCTCTTCAACTTTCTGGTTTAAAAGGCAGTATTTGTGCTTTTCCCGCCTTTCCTGTAACTAGTCTAGTCAAGATACTGATTTGCTGTATCCAGTACTGTATGTAAGCTTCTGAGCTCCCCCCCCCAAGCCTTTCTGTGTTGGAGGGAATCCTTCTAGCTTATCAGTGGGACTGGTAAGCACTAGGTAGCCTATCTGACACAAGTGGAGTGGCTTCTGGCCCAGAAATTGTAGTTTATTGGCTGTTTGGGCAGTTTTTCCATCTCTTTCAATTTTCTGGCTTAAAAGCCCACATTTGTGCTTGTTTCCTGCCTTTCCTGTAACTAGTCTAGTCCAGATAAAGATTTACTGTATCCAGGACTGTTTGT
This sequence comes from Protopterus annectens, assembly GCF_019279795.1. Lineage (NCBI taxonomy): Eukaryota > Metazoa > Chordata > Ceratodontiformes > Protopteridae > Protopterus > Protopterus annectens. Next base: position 380,576,596 of record NC_056740.1, read on the forward strand.
AAGCTTCTGAGCCGTGCCAAAGTATGCTCTTCAATTTTTCCCTTAGATCTGCTAGTTCTCTCCTCTCTTGCACATTTACTAGCTTGTTAGTCTAGCATTTTACCAGACTTCTTGTAGCAATTATTGTAGCACACAAAAGTGCTACCAGCACTAAACGTTCTACAAGGAAACAACTCCAGTACTTTTTATTAATGCTCACCCCCTCCAGGCATGTCTAAAGGTCAGTTCCCTGTGCTTTCTCCTATTAATCTGGTGAACTTGGGCATCCTGAGGCAATGTAGCAACTGCCTCATGTACATTGACAACCCTCTCCTCTTACCTCCCAACACTCAGACGTGCGAGAGATGTACTTATATATGCAAAATGGAAGCCACTCACTCTCCAGCCAAGTCCGGAATAGCTGGTCAAAAGGAGAAGGTCAACACTTGCACCACACTACATGGAACACATAGCCCTCCAGAACACACACCAGCTCTGCCTTCACATAAAAACACAAACCACACACCCACCTTCATGGAGGCTCTCAATAAAAATCTACCCAAACAGCAGAGACCTTCAAGGCAGAAACGCACTCAACCACCATGACACAACACTAATCACGAGACACATAACTCTCCTATACAGTCTGCTACTCAACCAAAGGCCCTAAGGCAAAAGAGCATGCCCAACACACTAGTCATAGGTGACTCGATAGTGAGGCACACTGATGTCCCATACACTAGGTTGAATAAGGAGAAAGTAACAGTCAGCTGCCTGTCAGGTGCCAGGATCCACCACATAATGCAAGTACTCAGGTCCCTCAACAACATGTACAAATATGACTGTCATTGTACATGTGGGTGTGAATGACCTAAGATGTACCTCCCTGGATTACATGAAAAGAGACATGGAGGAGCTCTCAGATTATGTAGCCCAAGCGGGTATGACCCTAGCCCTGAGGAGCATCCTACCATCACCTAGAATGATATCACCGTACAAGCAGAAAATGATTGATTTCAACAAATGGCTAAGTTTCTGGTGTCATTCTAAGGGGATCCAGTATCTGTCTGCCTGGGATGACATGATTGACAGACCTCGATGCTTTGCCAGAGATGGCCTGCATCTGTCACCCCTGGGCTTCCAGATACTGGCCAATGCTCTTGACACCCCTATAGCGCCCTTTTTAGGTGGCGTTCCAAAGACCAAATTACCACTGTAAAAGCTACAAACAAATGCAATCTGAGGGTCATGCTGCTCAATGCTAGAAGTCTAAATCTCAAAATGCACTCACTCAAAGCACTCCTTAAAATGGAGAACATCGACATTTGTGCCATAACAGAGACCTTGTTCAAAGCAGCAGAAAGCACCCACTACCAGGCTACAACTCATTCCACACCTTTTGGCCCAGAACTTGGACTGAAGTGCCAAAGGTGGTGGTGTTTCCATATTCATAAAAGATGCGCACACATCCAAACTGGTAGCCCAACATAATGCATCTGAGATACTTCAGGTGCAGCTAACATTGGGTAAGACAGCGATTTAGGTCGTAGCCTGCTATAGGTCCCTAAGCATGTCCCAAGACTCACACTCCACATTCCTAAGCATCTTTGGAGAATATTAGGATCCAGCCTAACACTCCCATACTGGACAACTTCAACTACCCCTCCATTAACTGGGAAAACTACTCATGTACCAATACACTTACCCAATATTTCCTGGAATTCATTAATTCAAATGCCCTGGACCAGCTCGTTCTTACCCTCACTAGAGGTAGTAACATCCTTGAACTGGTCATTACTAACATGGGCAACCATTGCTCTACACCAATAGTCAACTCCTCCCTGGTTAGATCCACCACAAACTAATCACCTTGAAATCCACATCCACCCCCACCCGCAAAGGTAACCTTCTCCAAAGCTAACTTTGGGCTCCTAAAAACAGAGGTGGCTAACTTCACAGCACCCATGCAAATGAAGAATAGTTGCATGACCACCGAATCATACACCAATGCACTGTATAAACCATGTACACAAATGTATGGATCTTGCCATACCCAATAGAACCAAGATGCTCTCCTCCAAAAAAAGGAAGCCAATCTGGTGGTCCTCTGCCATAAACAAACTCTACAAAGAAGGAGGAAACTGATGCGGTATAAGGTGAAGTCCCAAGACTGGAAAAACTCCCTTATCAGCCTCAACAAAAAGTTGACATCCCTCATCAAATCCTCTAAAGCTAGCTATGAAAACAGAATTGCGCCAGATATTAAAGACCACCACAAGGCCTTCTATAGTTATGTAAAAAATCTCCATGGCAATACCCAGATTTGCTCTGAGATACTGCACAATGGTATCTCCTATACTGAGCCAACAGATATTGCTAGTATACTGGCCAACAGATTCAGTGCCAACTTTACCCCCCTCCACCTAAGGACCAATCCTAATACCAGTAGATTGCAGTGATGTATGCATTGGCCAGGCAGATTTATAAAACAATGTGTTTTGTTTAGAACTTTTTGTAGTAAAGTATGTTTCCATTACTGTGTAGTGCAAGTTGAGGTAGTGTGTAGTCAAGTCTGGGTATTACAATGTTTTGGCAATAAGAGTTGGTTAATGGATTTGTTCCAGAGCTTAAACTATGGATGCTGAAATAAGTAAGTTCTGAAAGAGAACAATGGGTCTAAACGAATACCAAGATATATGTTTCAGTGGAAGCAATGATATTACTTGAGAGATCATGAAAATCATGGCTTTAGCTTAACGTGAGCTTGTATTATGTTAAATCAAATATGGAGATTAAAGAATTGTTTCTGGTGATCATTTTGTAGCACTGAAATACATTTTCCTTCTTCAAAAATGAGCAGTCATCTGCATATAAGACAATTATAAATTGGGGGAATTCAGAGGATAAACTATATAAGTAAATAAGTTTATAAGTAATTATAAAGACAATATGCTGAAAGATGGATTCCTGGGTTATACTTAACTTTAGGCTGGCTGGGTTAGAAGATATTCTAACATAATTCCATAGGTTAAGTCATTTTAAAGCCAGTAACTACTCTAAAATGGAGCAACATGTTTTGCTGGTTTTCATTGTGTCTTAAAGTGCTTTCATTTTGGTAATTTTGAAGCAACTAAGTGGTTCATTGACATAAGCAGTCTTACAAAACAGTGTGAGCAGCAAAGACTGGCATACATTTAAATTTTAAATTAACAAAAATAGCTCTGGTTCTATATATGTATTGGGAAAGACAGACTTCATGAAATATATAAATCATTAAATGCAAGAAGTTACTTAAAATGAAACAATGGTGAATTTAAGATGGAATTTGTTTATATTCTATCTTTTAAAAGACGTGGCTGCTGGAGAGAATTTTGCAGTACTGCAGTAATGTTCCATGAATGATAGATTGCAGGGAGTGATTATGGTAACCCTTTTAACACTTAAATGATAACAGCAATCAGTAATGAGAGTTAAAGTGAAATGTGATTGGATGAATGCCATAAAGACATGCTTTTTTAGGAATTTGGATGTAGATCGTAAGTATTAGTTTAAAGTGAAACTGGTAAGAAATTAATAAACAAGAACTAAAAGTGTTGATGTTAAAATGGAATTTAGGAAAATAGCTGCAACCATCAGAAGATATTGTTGTTATATTCCTAGTTTGTCTTGTGGTAGTAAAGTGCTTACTACAGGGAATGGGGGTGTAGAATGGGTAAGGACACTGTAAACTAGTATTTCAAGTTATTGCCATTAAAACTGGATGTGAAACTGGAACATACACAGGAGTGTTGCAGTGACTGAAGAAGGCTTTAAGTACAGACAAGATTAGGTTGAGATTATTAAATGAACAAATTCTATCTGCATTTGCAAAAGGTGGCTTTAGTAGTCTTTATGGCAATTCTGCTCTCATGCTTTAGTGACTGGAATAGTGTGTGACTAGAGATAAGCTGTGGTCTTTGTAATTGCAAGTATTTTTTTCTGTTTTTTGCATTATTTGCTTATGTTCAGAGAAAAAACAGTGATAATCATAAAGATTAATTACCAGTGTATCTGCATTTTAATAGGTCAGCGGTAATTCTTTATGAGTAGAAGTAGCTTGTTGAATAAACTGAAGTATTTTAGGAATTGTTCTTTTAAACAATGTCTCAGATTAGGGCATTGCTGAGTTGCAGGTTTTGATGAGTAGGTTGATTTGCAAGATGAGTGACATTGTGTTATGAGATGTATTGTGGAAATTTGCTCAAGAAGCTAAACTGTCAAGTTTAAATAACCAATAAGAATGAAATTGTATTTGTGGTGATCAATAAGCCAGTCAAGTAGGAGGTGATGTGGCCATTAGAAGATGATGGTTGTTATACTGGAGCAATGTGGAGTTTTGTACTTAGTCCATTTATAAGGAGTATAACAAACCAACAAGCGTCAGTTCGATAGGCAAGGAGGAAGAGATAATTAATGAGAGACTGAGGCTTTTTAGAGCATTTCTACTTCAGAGCCAACACAGCCATTACTGAAAATGGAATTTAGAAAGCCAGGTGTCCGATAGTTCCAATATATGAGGTATTACTCATATACTGGAACTGCCAGTAACCTGGCTTTCTAAAGGTGATAGAAAATAAATTTCTGTCATTTATGTGAGCCAAACTCTCATAATTGTTACAATGATGCAGATAATGTTCGGGGTGTGGGGGATGGAGTTGGGGAATGGGGTTAAGTTCAGTACCACCTGACTAAATGAGAAGTTGATGAAAGAGAGAAGAGTATAGTATATGTGATAAAATGTTGTGTACAAAGGTGGTGAAATAAACGTTGTGGTAGGAAAAACAAGTTCCAATGGGTAGAGTTTAACTTTCTGAAGCTGAACTCCCAGTTCATTGTTTATAAGAAATCTTTGCCTATTAAATTAATCTGCGGTGGTGGTGCTGTGGTAGCGTTGTCGCCTCACAGTAAGACGCTATCCAGTTCGATTCTCAGCTAGAGCATCTTCTGCGTGGAGACATGCATGAATGGGCGTACCTTCATTGAAGGTTGTGCATCAGGGCTGGTAACTCGGCATGTAAAAATTAACTACCAATCATTAGCGGACCAGAGTTCTGCTGTGGTGACCCCTAACCAGGAAAAGCCGAAAGACACAAACAAACAATTGCCTATGAAATTAAATTTGTTCCAAATCAGTGATTACTTATAAATTTCTATGTTACTCATGATTAATATATATATATATATATATATATATATATATATATATATATATATATATATATATATATATATATATATATATATATATATATACACACACACACACACATATATATATATATATATATATATATATATATATATATATATATATAAGTTAGGAGGTGTGGGGTTAAAATACCCCACATAGGGGATGCAGGAAGGTTTGCTCTTGGAAAGCCATAGTTGAAAATCATCTTGTCAGATCATCCAGTTGAACTTTCCTGTGGCTGTAACTCAGAGACATAGGTAAAGATAAAATAATATGACAATAGTGAGGTAGAAACTAATCTCATGGATATCTAGAGTCAGGAGGGTGTAAAGCAGATTAGATGGTTTTAGAAACATGAGATAAAACAAGTTCCAATGAGTTCTAGACAGTAAATGAAAAGGTATGCAGAATGTGTCATGAAAGAGGAGTGTACTATAGAAATGGCAGTGGATTCATTGAAGGAGGACCAAGTCTTCTTTTCTGCCACAAAATGAAACTTAACATTAGACCATAGCTCTCACTTATGCCTCCAGAATTTTGGTCAAGGTGGTAGATACAGACAGAAGTGAGGTGACATGGATGGTTCTAGCAGTGGAAGGTGTGATGTAGAGGTTGTCATATGTGAAGAACAGTTAATTGAATAATATGTGACCCAACCTGCACAAGTGACCCATGCTAATGGTGGGTGGGGTCTGTGGTCCATACTGGACAGTGTGTGCCCTCCCGAAAGCCCAGCAGCCATGCATCAATGAGCTATTGGCCAGCTGATATCCAGTTGTCTAGCCTGAGTCACCTGGGATAGTTCTGTTGAGCGAAAGCTGTAAGTAAAACCAATGAACCTGCAAAGTATCAAACAAGGTTTGCTTCAATCAATATAGTTTGACTGTCAAAACGCAGCTTGGAAGTGGATGACATGATGGCATGGAGGAGGAGGGACATGCTTTATATCCAGGAGGCAAGATGGAAGGGAAGTGTAGCAAAGCCAATTCACTTGGGATCCAGAGTCTACTATTGCTGGGGAGGACAGACAAGAAGTGGTGTGGGAACTGTAGTAAGGGAACACAGCAAGGGATGTCATCAGAATTATAGACAGACTTCTGACAAATAAACTCATGTGTAAGGATAGGGCACTATTCATAATCTCAGCCAATGCACCACAGCATGGGGGTGATAGGTAGCATTGCAGGACCTACTAGATAAAGCAAGACAACATGAGTTGGTGTTGATAATGGAGGACCTGAATGCACATATTGGGGCAGACAGAACAGGATATGAGGACTACCTGGGTCCACATGGGTTGGTCAACAGGAATAAAGAAAGAGGCCATACTAGTCTTCCCCTGGATATTAGAAGTATAAAACACCCTGAACAATTCAAAATTGCTCTCAAAACCTTTCTAACTAGCACCAGGACTTGCCACTGCAAACACCCCCTCTGACCTTATCCTCACTCACTGACCACAGCCTCTCTGCCAAAACTGCCCTCATGCCTACTTTGTCACTCCTGACTGATACATCTAAATCCTCTGACACTTCTTTAACTGCATATAAAACACTTAACTTGTACGTTCTTTCTTCTTCTTTCCAAATGCACTCAGTATACTTCATTCACTACCTGCATATACCAATTCTCCAAATCTGTACTTCTGATATGATTAATGTTACTATCTCCTAAATGTCTAAGACTAACTGCATTAATTGTTCATTCAAACCCACCCTGTACAAATCAATGCTTTTCCATAATCTGTGCCCCAAAAGATCATACATTTTTATTTTGTAATCTATGGATTTATGATTCTAGCTATTGTACTACTTATTATTATTATTATTATGATTTTTATTATTATTATTATTATCTTTTCACGTATAACTGTGGAGCTTTTCTCCCCGAGCTTCCACTGAAAAAGGGCAACAGCTCAGTTGGACTATCCCGGTCAACTAATGTCACATAAATAAATAAATAAGTTCTGTATGGCAAATGCCTTGATAGTGCCAACACATGGTTCAGCAACAGACGGTCACAAAATCACATACGAGAGTGGCCAACATGCGACTCAGGTAGACTTTCTCCTTGTAAGGAAGTGACATTGAGGTAATATCAGTGATTAAAAAAAATCATCCCCAATAAAACAGCCCATAGCATAAATGACTCATTGCCACAATCAGTTGCTAGCAGATGTCAGAGAAGGCTTTAAAGTCACAAAGATTAGAATGAAGACATGGAAGTTAACTAGAGAGAAAGCACAAACATTTAAGGAAATAGGGCTCTAGACCCTCAGGAAGAAGAGGAAATCTATGGAGTTGAAGAAAGGCAGCACCTCAAAACTGCATTTGTGAGGACAATACAACAGATATGCAGATTGAGTCAGGTGTGGAAACAAGGTAGATAAGAAATCTGATGGTGGAATGCAGAAGTCCAGGAAGTTATCAAAACAGTACAGAGTATATGGCAAAGTGGGAGATAGAAAAGACAGGCTGGGCTAAGAAGGGATACTGGCTGGCTAACAAAGAGGTCAAGAAAGCAGTTGCAATAGCAAAGAACAAGGTATCAGAGACACACTACTAGCTTCTGGAAAGTGACTCAGTAGATGGCACAAAGAAACTATATCAGGTTGCAAGGCAAAACAGAATAATAAAGAAGATAGTCATCGGGCACTCTTCATAAGGGATGCCAGCAGCAACTTACTCACTAGTCCACAGGACATCAAAAACAGATGGAAGGAGTACTTCCAGAAACTTCTGAATGAAGAAAACTCAGAGAAGCTGTACTGCCCCAGACACCATCTATGACAAAAGAAGAAGAGGAGCCCACCCTAGAAGAAGTAAGAACAGCACTAAGAAAAATGAAGTCAGGGAAAGCAGCAGGCTCAGATGAGGTCACAGCAGGTATGATCAAGATGTTGGGTGAGTTAGTGAAGAAACAGCTCCAGAGTGTACTCACAGCAGTAGGGAGATAAAGATGTATCCCAAATGACTGGAGAATAAACATTCTAATGCCAGTGTACAATAGCAAAGGGGACATTCACAACTGTGGATAGTTTATGAAAGTTCTGAAGAGGTTGATTGATAAATGAAAACACAGAGTAAATAACCAAAAAAACAAAAAAAAAGCACACTTCGTGAAAGTTTTTTCACTGATTTGTTTTTTGAATCACAGACAAACGCTTGGTTCCTCTTTTGGTGAATACACAGAGTAGTATAACAATAACCCACTGCTGGGTGTGTGTAAATCCAGCATTACCCACACCCAACCATGGGGTATTGCTATTATACAATGATATTATTTAAGAAAAATGTTACTTACTTTTCTTAAATAATGCCCTTGTATAATGGCATCTTGGTACTCTTTCACATTTTCCCCGATATCCTAGGGCTTTCCTCATGTATTGTGCGTGTGTATGGGACTTATGTTCCCATGCTTACACAGTACATCAGTGCTGTGTAAAGGAAGTAATGGAGAAAAAAAACATATCTGTAGCTTTTTTTTTTTGTTTGTTTTTAATTAAAACAATGAAATCTGGAGATTTCAAATGAACAGGAGAGAAGGGATAGAGAAAATATAAGTTTAATCAGGTTACGTTTTTTCTAGTTTTGTATAGCATACCTGATTATCCTTTATTTGTCTCTGTCCTGTTTCTCTTGTCCATTTTAAGTATCCAGTTCTTGTAAGTTTATTTAAAAAAATGGAAGAAAAGTAAATTTTTTATAGTATATATTAATGGAAGAAATTCCAGGCAACCCGACTTTTTTCCATTGGTATATGCTCAGTTTACAACAGGCACTCTGGTTGGGCTGAACATTCAGAGTGCTCATTTTGGAATGTTAATGGTTGTCATTGTATAATAGAAATTAAGATGGGAGATGAGCAGCTGAGTTTCAAACTCAGGATGCAGAACAAATGACCTGATGTTTAAAGTTAGACAGATGTATTTATTTATAGTGTTTCCATGGTATAGCATTGATCTCCATGGACTTTTTTCACACGCAGCCCATTAGCAGTATCTGGTTAAGGGATTAGCTCAGAGTCACACAGTCAGGCATTCAATGCTGAGGGAATCAAACCTTTCAGAAAATGTCTCACTAACAGCTCCTTAATCCTCTAAGCCTGCTAAACTGCTAGACAAAGACAGTTGAGAAGAAGATAGAGATTTGGAAATAGTACAGCTGGACATTCCTAGACTTGAGGAAAGCATATGACAATGTCCCAAGAAAGCTGATTTCAGCAGTCCCAGATAGCCTGAAGTCCCAAAAACATTGGTAGAATTAGTGTAACTTATACACAAGGACCCAATGACAAAAGTATGAACTCACAGAGGGATTCCCAGTGAGAGTGGGTGTGCATCATGGTTCAGCTTTGAGCCCACTGCTGTTCATACTGGTGAGAACTTCATTAGCAAAAAGGTTGGAGGGGACAAGTCACATTGTCACTGAATACAGACAATGTCATATTGCAGGCAGAATGTGAAAAAGAACTTCAGCAAATGATAGGGGGGAAGTGGTGCAACACTGAAAACGCACATGGTGAAACTGGGTAGAGATAAGACAGTTGTAATGACAGTAAATGAGGGAAACCAGGAAAAAGCTAAGAATTGAGATAGAAGGGAAAATAGTGGCACAAGTTAACAGCTTCAAGTATTTGGGGGGTGATGCTTCAGAAGAAGGAAATTCTGAATGAGGATGTCAAACCTAGAATCAGAAGGGCTGCAGCCAACTGGCACAAAGTGTGAGGGGTAGTATGTGACAGAAAAATGGCGCAGATGCTGAAAAGTGGGTGTACAAAACAGTGGCACTACTTTATGGTACAAAAACCTGGACACTGAAGCCAGAACAGCTGATGAAGATAGAGGTGAGGGAGATGAAATGTTTGAGACAGGTGGTAGAATGTGCACTTTGGGATAGACAAAGAAGTGAGGAAATCAGAACAGAAGCACAAGTAGCTCCAATTGCACTGAAGGTCAAAGAGAACAGATTTTGAACAGATAGAAAGACGCAAGAAGAAACGAGGGCATCCAGCAAAGAGGTGGATGGATATTATGAGAGAAGACCTATGACAGTCTTGACTGTGAAATAAGGTCGAACAGTGCTATTGAACTGAGAAAGATGATAACAGTTGACACAATACCCCTTCCTATGCAGAACATGGAATAAAGGGGGCTGCTACTGCTGCTGATCTACAATATATTTTCCTTTCTACCTGCAAACATTCATTCCTTCCCATTCTTCATGACTTACTCATTTTCCTTCTTTAAAACAAAACAAGAAGTGCCCCAATATTTCAAACTCTCCACTCCATCTTACAATTATTAGCTGCATGTCCCTTTTCCCCACAAGGATTACATCTCATATTTTGTAATTAAATGTGTTATTTTCCCACATTAAAAAGATGTCTTCGGTTGTCCCACATATGTTAACATAACCTTTGCGACAGTAGCATAAACCAAAATTGGAAGATGAGTGATTACATTATTCTTCCGTAAGTATTGTATCTGCCTCCCAACTCCCACTTTTTCTTAACATTTTTTAACAATGTCACACACCTTTACTTTAAAAAAATCAATATAATGTATGGATATGTCATCAATTCCGAACTGTAAAAATCCTTTTCTATTCATTTGCAAACCTTGACCAAAAATATTTGGCAACAGTTTATTTTTCTTTTAAGAGTATAATAAAAAATTCATTAAATTAAATCATTCAAAATCTGAGTGATATTTTTTCTTTATCCAGATGTATAAATGACCTTAGATCAGAGGCTTTATACATCAAAGGTGTAATTATATTGTCCCATACATCATATCTATCAGTAACAGTCTCTTTTTTTACTTTTAATTCCTAACATCGGTCTCTTCCTTGTCTTTTGTAGAACAAGTTCCTCTTGCTTTAACAATAACAAATGATTTAACACTAAATTGTTGCTTAATGTTAATATTCATAGTCTGATTTACAATTTTCATGGAATTTTTGTCTGTGCTCTCTGAGAGTCCTTTAGTTCACCAAGAAATGCCTTTCCCCTGCTCCTCCCATGACAGAGCCGAATCATCAGTCATGAAGACACATTTGTATAACTGGAGAAATATGTATGCAGGAATGACAAACTATATTTTCCTTCAAGAGTTTGTAAGTTTTGGAAACGCAGAAAATTAGTGTCAGTTCAAATATGGTTCAGTTATGTTCACGTGGAATTCCTTCGCTATTCTGGAAACTTAGTGACAATGGAAAGCTTTGAGAATTAGGTTAATTCTTTAATGCAAGTGGAGTGTCCAAGATGCCAGAAAAAGGTAAAGCATCCCTTATTTTTACATGCTACTGTGGAATAAGCCTTCAAGGTATTTAACTTTTTAATTTGGAAAGAGCTAGGAGTCAGAAGAAAAACTAAATATATAAAATCTTTTCAGCTGACAAAAAAAAAACACTTTTTGTTCTTCTTGTTCAGCAGAATTAATTTTCTTACATTTAATGTGTTTAATTATAGAACACAATGCTGCAAATTCTGTATAACAATTGACCTATAGTAAAAGAAAACTGATGTGTTTGGTCTGCCATTCACATGCTATTGTCTTGAATGGGACAAAACAGTGCACACAGCCAACAATAAAGATATGATTAACAGTGTTCCATAAGTGGAGTTCTCTTTATGTTAAATAGTTAACTGATTAAAATGATGTGCATAAGATAACATATAAAATAATATAAAATTGTTACAATGAAAAATGTGTTATAAAATTAATGGAGATGAAAAGATGAGGTATGAGAGCATGCACTTTTCTAACAAAAAATGGTGACCATACACCATAGATATGGCTGGCCAGTAGGATAGGATGAAGTATCCAGTAGCCAGCTTTCCTATCCAGGGTGAGGAGCTGGAGAGGCATGCTGCCTGTACAATCTCTGGTATAGACCAAGATTTTCACCACTAAGAAAGTTCTATAAAGGTAAGACATATATGCTGCCATCATTTCATGTCACTCCTCCTGCTAGAGAACATATATTGCTGCAGACTACATGCCTACAGACTATTGCATGTAATAATGTCAATAATATGTACTTCAAGAAAAATACCAGTACCTCCCTGAAGTAAAATGGTACAGGAACTAAAATAAATGGACAGCTTAATTGTCATTAAAAAGCATTTGGAGACAAGAGCATTGGAGAATAATATGTGTACTCTTGTGAACAAAGATAAAATGTACATTTGTATTTATCTACACAACTGGAATAAAGTGATTAAAGTACCAAATGCTAAATGTTTCTCATCGATTGATGCAAATCAGATTTTTTGGCAGATAGAACTAAATGAAGCAAAATCCATACTGTGTATATTTAATTTTCCATTAGGAATGTACAAATTCCTTAGTCTTCCATTTGGTATTTCATCATCACAAGACATATTCCAGAGTGTTATACAGATAACGGAAGGCTTGAAATATGCTGTAATTAGTGTGGGGTCTGACACAAGGAAAATGACAAGAGACCAGTAAAATTTCTGATTAGATTAATTTTGTGTGATTTCAAGTTAAATAAGAATAAATGGATAATAAGAGTGACATGTCTGAAAGTCATGGATTACATTCAAACTTCAGATCACCTGAAATCTGACACAGAAAAAAGTCAAAGCAAATGTGAAAGTCAGTAGACAAACAATATAGAGGATTCTAAAAATGTTGGAGTATCTTGCACAGTTTGTACCAAATATGTCTGAAGTAAATTTGACTCTAAGAAAATTAGTATGGAAATATGTCACCTGGGAGTGGAGGTTTTAATAATAGAAATGCTCAAAGAAATGGTTAAAAATGTTTCAGTATTAAAATACAAAGTTTTGAGTAAGCTATTGTGTTGCAAGTAGATGTTAGAATTGTATAGGGGCTATGATACGACAAGAGAACAGAGTAGCTGCTTATGAATCAAGACCATATACAGATTCATTAAAGAGAAATGATCATTTGAAAAAGAATTTGCTAACACTATATGGGTGTGAGAAGTTCCCTGAATAAATTTTTGACAATGAAGTTCAGGAGGAAGCAGACCACAAACTCTTGTAAAGCACATTCAATAAGTGCTTATGAGTTTATAAAGTTTGTTACCTAATCTTCACAAGCATGTTTTGAAACCAACCAATGCACTACACATAGCAGATAAGCTGAGAAGGAGGTTCTTTGTCACATGTATAGGACAAAATGTGTAAATCCAAAACATATGAAAATAAACTGTGGAAAAAATAAATGAAGCCTTTAGATAGGTTCCATATTAAATCACTGAATGCTTAAAACCGAACGCTGTTTAATCCAACCTTTTTGTCTGAAATGGCAAAATCCTGAACGCACGGAACAACGATTTATTTTCCCAGGTAAAAAAATCACTGGGCCATTTTAGGGACTTTGGCATTTCCTCCACTATGGTGCGATCTCGGAATTGGTATATTTAAGTAGGGGGGTGCCCACATCGGGGGGTGTGGGGGATGAAGCCCCCACTTTATTTTGTGTTTGCTTTTTGTGTTTTTTGTTTTTTTTTAATGGAGTAGCAATTTTTTTCCCCTGGGGAAAAAAATCTCTGTTCCGTGTGTTCGGCATTTTGCCTATTCTACATTTTTGGGTCACTTATACAGCGTTTGCTATTTTAAGTGTTAGCTGTTATAATATAGACCCTTTAGATACATCATTACAATACTTTTGTAATGGGCTTTATCATCTTCACTCTCTGCATCTTTAGTTCTCATATGTGTTACCTCTGGGATAATTTTTCTTCAGAATAGGAAGAGTATCTCCAGGTACTACAACATCAGACTTAGTATATCGTTTACCATATTTGCATTTGTCAATCTGCTCTTCTCAGTTTTCCATATATGGTCATCATACTTTTAACAGGCAGTGTGACTGGGGCATATTTACCAAGCATGCATGAAAAGCTGCTAGAAGAAGGTGGCTATAAATTTTGTAGATAATTATGCACTTAGTCACAAAAGAAGAAAAGCAGATGAATTTCAAATATATACTAACATTGACTTAGAAATGTAGGTGCAGAATGAATGTTACAGTAAATGACTTATTTTGGCTTTTCCCAGTTAGGGGTCGCCACAGTAGATCAGCTGTCCGCTCATGATTGGCAGTAGAGTTTTACAGTGTAGAGTTGCCAGCCCGGCACCCAACCTTCCACAGAAGGCACACATATGCACGCACTCACACCTAGGGCCAATTTAGAGTGTCCAATCCACCTACAGCATGTCCTTGGAATGTGGGAGGAAACCAGAGAACCCGGAGGAAACCCACGCGACCATAGGGAGGACAAGCAGACTCCACACAGAAGGCACCCCAGCCGAGGATTGAACTGGAGAACCTCTTGCTGTGAGGCGGCAGTGCTAACCTCTGCACCACCGTGGCCACCCAGTGTTACAGTAAATGACTAGCCTAAGTAAAATAAATAAATAAACAAACAAATCATAAGTAAGGAAAGAAATTCAGTCTTAATTTCTTAGCTAAAAATAAATTGTGTCTGTGCTTAATGCTGAAAGCTGAGAAATAATAGTTCCAACTCAATTGAGAAGATGTGTATGAATGGTGTTGTCTGGGAACAGTACATTTCAAAGAACAAGCAAGAGATATGCTACATTGGCTAGGATAGTCCATAGGTTTATAGGTTTATCCTAAGATTATGGCCCAACAGATCATCAAAAAGCTTAGTTATTCAACTCTCTATTGATAGGAGATAAATGGGGTCTATATCAGTTCACCGAAATGGCTGAAGTTCGAACACCATATGTTCGAACTTCTAACCATGAAGTACAATGTTTTACACACCAAAAAAACAGCATTCCACACACAAACACTTAAAATCCTACATCTAACCCTACACTAAACTGTACATACACTACTATCTATCCACTTACCTTAACCCAAACCCTAACCCTAAGGTCCATCACTATCGCACACTCACCTGACCCGCGCCCTAACCCTAACTCACCTATCCCGCCCTAACCCTAAAGTTTGTCACTATCGCACACCCACCTCACCCGCGCCCTAACCCTAACTCACCTAACCCGCTCCCTAACCCTAACGTCCACACAATCGCACACTTACCTGAACCCAACCTGTAACTTTCCACCACAGTCCTGATAATCGCAAAGCCACAGAAATGGCCCACTGAATTCTTTCCCTGGGAAAGAATTTGGTGTTCCGCGGCTTCGCGATAATCAGTGTTCGAACTTCACAGTTTGAACATCTGGTGTTCGATCGACAGCCATTTTGACTGACTGATATAGACCTGATAAATGTGATACACCATTAAGTACATTTTTTTCCCATATATATCCAAGCAAAAATTTGTTATAATTCATTCATTCATCAGGACTAGGTTTAAAGATTTTCAGGAAAGTATGCTGTTTTATAAGTAAAATTAGTCTATTCCAGGGACAGTTGATAATCTTCAGTTGGGTACCTCTCATGCCAGCCTTATTAACTTGTTGGTGTAAATTAAGGTTTCTTAAGTGGATTTACCACTGTTTATGTTTAGGTGCAGAATTTCAGAGAGTGTGAAGTCAGTCATAGCATGGAGGGATGAGCAGAAACCATCACCCAGGAGCCCAAGGAGATGGATAGGGGTTGTTTTTGTGTCATTAATGGTACTAAGGCCTGAAATCATTTTAGTGAGGAAACACCAAGATTCCTTGAGTTTATGCTCATGAAGTAAGGATTTTGCATTCTTGATGACATAGCAAAGCCTTCTGCAGTTCATAAAGATGCCCTTACAATGGGCAAGACTTTGTACTCAGTCTTACCCTATTGAGTGGCTACAGTACTCCATGCAAAGAGCACACATGCAAATGACACTCACCACAAGGATCATCTGTGATTCAGACACACTACACCAACTACTCCTATCTCATATGGGCTGGTTGCAATAACATAATTATGGGACTAGAACTATGTGCCTATAGTTAGTGTGGCATATTTAGCTGTGATGACCTCCTTTCTCTGTTGATGTGTTTTCAGTATACAGAGCTGAGCAACAACATCAATACAGTAAAACATACCTTGTATGGTAGATGTAATCTGTACCAGCAACTGGTTCCCTGTGATACCACCCAGAACCACAGTTTTTCAGCCTCCACATAGTGAAGCGGCTGAATTCTCAGCAATGAGAGTTTGCAAAGCACTGTGTTTCCTCATTACCATATTATAGTAAATATCATAGGGCCACCATCATGCCAAATGTACGACAATCATTTATTAATCCATGTATGAAATAATGGCAGTTTACAGTGCAGCAGAGAATACTGATGGATTAGTGTATGAAAGTCTACTAAACAGCTGTAATTCGTATTACACTGCATAGTACCAATATGCCATATAGTGATTTCCCCATCTATCATACAGCTGTGCATTGTACAGCACTGCACTATACATATTTATGCACATTCATAAAATATGCCAGCTTTCCATATTGCAGTTCATCTCTAGAAACCATGGTGCTGACAGGCAATGTATTAAACATAGTATACAGAATGCAGTTATACACTTAAGCTTTATCTCTGGGATTCAGAAACATGCCTTCCACAACCACATAAAGGCTACCACAGAGATGATAGAGACACAATGTGGTCCAAAGGTAATTATCAATTAAAAGTAAGAATTCTGTAGCCCAGTAATTAAGTAGCTACAAAATCTTCTCATGGAAATGACACTGCCAGCATGGAGAAAGCCATTTTTCTAAATGTGGCTAGAGAGTTGTTGAACATCAGTGGTGAGTATGTAGCACAAACACAAGTATGCAAGTCCAAAAGCACAACCTAAGGATGCTACAAGAATTTCTGAGAGCCACAATAAGGGCTTCCAGCAATGTTTCTAGGCAGTTTTATTCAGTGAAATTGGAAGGAAATAGGAATATAGGAAAGTCAGTCCAACCAGTTGGTGTAGAAGTGCTGAAATGTAACCAATAAAGAATAGTAGCACAACGTTGTGAGTCCACAGGTAAAATTTATTAATCCACAATTAGTTAAGCGCTTTCATCAAACAGTATGACTTCAGAACAGTTAGAATATAAAATTTCAGGCTTAAATAACTAATAATTTGAATTCATTGGTCTAGCAATTACCAAATCATGTTTCAAACATGCTAAGTCTCATGAATAATGAATAATGAAACCAATATACATATAGATCCAGCATTAAACGTGTTTACCATTGCAATATATATGTGAAAAAACACATTTTTAAAAAATATATATATATTTTTCTGTATAAATTATGATACAAAAATACAAAAAATAAATATTAACATTGTTATAAAAAAATATATTTTTTATTTTTTACTCCATATTAAAAATTACTTCATGACCAGATGGCCGTTGTGTTATACTAGATCTGTCTTCTCTTTCAAAACAGGCATAATTGAAAGATGTTCATTGATGCCAGGGGCTTGGTCAGCAGCTAGTCGAAGTTGCCACACCAACTCCTTCTTATGCAACCTATTTTGCCAATCACCCTCCCTCACATCCACTGTGACAAAATTCAAGATGCCAAACTTAAAACCAATAAAATTACTACACAGACAAATGTGTTTGTATAACGCATTAGTACTTTTTCCACATTTGATATCGTATAAATGCTCGTATATCCTGTTCTTCAACATCCTTTCTGTCTTACCGACGTAGAATGAGGAACAAGAAGTACATTTAGCAAGATTTACCAACTTGCTGGAACAACAGTTTCCATTTTTCAAATAAATGTGACTTTTGTGGAGATTGTTAATAATAATGTCACTTTCCAACATTATATAGCAACAATAATGACATCTACCACAAGGCTTACTACCATATGTGGTTCTCTGTTTCCCAATGGAGTTTCTAGGAACTTCAACCAAAGATTTTATGTTACTACCTACTTTGGTAGAAAAAATTGATTTATCACCAAGTACCCTAATAATTTCCAGATTGGTTCTGAAAATATTCCAATTCTTTAACAAAGTTGTTTTAACTTGAGAATAAAAGGGACTAAACTGAACTACACATGCCTGTTGAAAATTGGTACCAACCCTAGTATTACCAAAATCAGAAATATCAACTGGTTTCTGATTAGTGCTACCCAGTAATGGTTTATACACCGTACCCCATTTTTCACCAACCTCCTGTAGTATTGGATCAATGAAGTGACCCGGGTAGCCTTTCTCAAGAAACATTTTCCTTAAATTATGGAATTCCAGTATCACCTCCTCTTTTGTAGTGGTCATTCTTGCTATCCTCACTGCCTGCTCCTTTACAATACTTCTTTTCTGGTGAATAGGGTGGTGACTGGTATACTGCAAATATGCATTGCAAAATGTATTTTTTCTGTAGATTTTGGAGTGGAACCTATTTTCTTTTTTAAAAATCTGCACATCAAGGAAATTAATTTCCTGCTGATGGTATTGAAAGGTAAATCTTAAATACCTAGTAGTTTGATTTATATATTCCAAAAACCTAGGAATTCCTGCTACATCTCCTTTCCATACAACAAAATGTCATCCAAAAATCTACCATAGTATGCAATGCAAGCTGAAAATTCCATGTCAGGTTGAAAAATGTACTTTTGTTCCCACCCTAAAAGAACCAAATTGGCATACAAAGGGGCACATGCAGCACCCATAGCTACTCCCTGCAGTTGTTTAAAGTATTCACCACCAAAGAATATGAAATTGTTCTCAAGAATCAGGCTCATCAACTCACATAAAAGAGATACCTCATCAGTTTTTAAAGCAGAATGAGAAAAAAGAACTTCCTCAAAAAAATCAAGCCCTTCCAGTTTTGGAATGCAAGAAAAAAGATCCTGCACATCAACTGTAAGAAACCAACAATCCGATATCCAAATATCCTGCTTGAGCTGACCCAAAAAGTCCCAGGAATCTTTTAACAATTGCGGGAATTTGTTAACAATATGTTTCAGTTTAACATTCACATAAACTGCTAGGTTGTGAGTCTTGGATCCTGCGGCTGCAACTATGGGTCGGAATGGTGGTTTCCTAAAATCTTTGTGTACCTTCGGTATCCCAAAGATAGTTGGTATCCTAGGAAATTTGTTAAATAAGAAGTTGTATTCTTCCTTCAAAATTCTCTGGTCTATCAGATATTCATATAGGAAACTATCCAGTCTCCGATAAGAAATATTGATTTCATTTTTGGAACATAAAGAGTATCTATCCTCCTGGAATAGGATATTCTGTATGTTATTGTTGTATTCTTCTACACCATATGTAACCACCCCACCCCCTTTATCTGAGGTCATAATTCTTATGTCCCTGTTGTTTCTAATACTGTCAAGGATGTTTTTTTCTTTAGTGTTCAAGTTATTAAAAACTTTCCTTTTTTCACCCCAAGTTTTATATAAATCCTCCCTGACAAGTTTCTCATATGCCACTATGAGTGGATGCAATGGGCTTCCAGCAATGTTTCTAGGCAGTTTTATTCAGTGAAATTGGAAGGAAATAGGAATATAGGAAAGTCAGACAAGAGAGGAAAACAAGCAGTGAAATATATATAAGGACTGAGGGAAGGTAAATGCAGGAGAGGGGAAGAAGATGAAGGGTGTGACAATAGGAGGTACTACCAGTTATTCCAGGAGAAGTAGGTCAGTGGATGTGTAACATATGGCAGCACAGCTAGCTGAAATTTTGCAAAGAATTATATGTTATTTGAATATCAAACTGATTTGTACAAATGCTTGTGTTAAAAATGTATTTATAAAGTTGTTTGTGTTAAAAATGTGTCAACAGTGTGCCCTGCTGGAAAGCAAAGAAATGTACATGCATTATTGTAACTGTTTAAATGTATATTTTTAACAGGGGATACTGGAAGAGAAGAGTTTAAGCTCAGTCCCAGCTAACTTTGGAAAATAGCTGAAATTAAATTAGGCCATAAAAGTTGTATCTTACAGTTCTGATTGCAGCCAGAGATAAAATGTCTGTGAGAAGCTTGGCTTAGTAGTTCTGCAGGAGGAGTAGAAGTGTTAAAATTGTTTTATGGTTTCCAGGACATGTAGCAGATCTGAGCAAAGTTCTATCTGTGTGTATGGTAACACATAGTTGCTAAACTCCTGGCAGCTTCTACTGCTGGTGATAGTGTGGGAAACAGAGTCAGGTGACCAGATGTGATGTCATTCTGTAAGCAATCCCAGAAATAATATTTAGATATTATATTGAGAAGTCTGCCAGTCAGACTGAGCAGTCTGTTTCTTGGAACCTGACAAAGAAGGAAGATCACTCACCTACTTCATCTTGCCTTGCTCTAGTAAGTGATGTAGGACAATAATTGTCTAGATTAGGCAAGAAAATACAGTGAAAATAGTTAAGTATTGTTTTTGTGTAAGTGTGTGAATCTTTCCAGCTGTGTTATTTTTAAGATTCCCTATGATTAAAATTGTGGTGTTTACTGTAAATAGATATTTAATAGGTTCATAGGTTCATAGCTTAGTACTAATCTATGAACCTATGAACCTATGAATATTTTCTTGTTCTTTTATCATTTATCATTAAATATATTTAAACTTCTCATTGTGGCTGGTCCTTTAGAGAAATATTTTAAACTTTGAGAGTACTTACATGTATTTGGTGGCAGCTCTGGCTACTCCTGAAGCCTGGTTGTTTGGTTATCATTACCATTTGTATTAATATTAATTTCACTCAGTATAATTTTGTACCCTTGCAAGGCTCATAGGTAGTTGGCTTTATAGTGCCTGGTGGCAGTGATAACTACATTACAGGCTGGGCAGGAGGGGGCACAGTGGGTAAATCTGTGTCAATCTTTCCCTGTGTGTGTGTGTGTGTGTGTGTGTGTGTGTGTGTGTGTGTGTGTGTGTGTGTGTGTGTGTGAGATAGAGAAAATCAAGTCTCACAGTGTGTGTGTGTGTGTGTGTGTGTGTGTGTGTGTGTGTGTGTGTGTGTGTGTGTGTGTGTGTGTGTCAGCTACTTGGAGCAGGGACATGAAGCACTGGTTTCACAGACACAGTGGTGGAGGACTTGGCTTGCGCACTCAGCTGAGGACTTAACTCTGCAGCTGTGCCAGTAGGGAGCCTGACTGAGGACCTGGGGTGAGACAGAGAGAGAGAGAAATCTAGATGCTGGGATGAGTATGTTCCCTGTGTGCTCTTAAAGGATACTGTGCTTGATGCAGAGAGGTCTGCATCTGGAAATCCTGAGTATATCCATTTGTTATTCCAAGTGAACATCCCTCTCCAGTGTTGGGGGTGTGGATTGAGGCTCCTTGATTACTGGCCCAGTGTGGGGGCATTATGTGTTGGTGACTGTAGTGGGATCAGGCCAGAACCTGCCAAAGTGGAAGCCATTCAGGCATGGCCTGCTCCTGTTACTGAAAAGCAGGTGAGGGCAGATTTGGGGACAGCAGGGTACTGTAGAACATTTGTTCCTAATTATAGTAAAAAAGCTTCTCCCCTCACAGACCTGATGAGGAAAAACAGGCCAGACAAGGTAGTGTGGGCCCCAGCCTATGAGCAGGCATTCCAAAAGCTTAAAGGGGCTTTGGGAGGCTACCCTGTGTTATACAGTTCAGATTACAGCAAAGAATTTGTTGTGCAAGTAGATGCGTTGAACCATGCGGTGGAGGTTGTACTCAGCCAGGTTTTCTCAGAGGTAGAAGAGCACCTATTGGTATATCTTAGCTGTAGTCTCCAACCTACAGAGGAATGTTATACAGCAGTAGAAAAAGAATGTCTAGTCATAGTATGGGCACTGCAGAAACTTCAACACTATCTGTATGGAAGGAAATTCACTGTAGTTACAGACCACAATCCATTAACATGGCTACATCAAGCCAGCCAGCAAAATTCCAAGTTACTAAGATGGAGGCTAGGGTTGCAGGCATATGATATGACAGTGCAGTACCATAGTGTGGTCAACAATGCCAAGGCAGATGGGATCTCAAGACAGGGTATGGGATAATGTATTCCCAGATAAGCTCATTCCTCTCAAGCAATGTTTCTCCAGGAGTGCTTGAAAAACTAGCTTGAGCCTTCAAATGGAGGAGAGGTGTAATGAAAGGTAATGCTGCCAGTTATGCCAGTAGAAATAAGTTACTGGATGTGTAACATATGCCAGCATAGCTAGCTGGCATTTTGTAAAGAATTATATGTTACTTGAATAGCAGACTGATTTGCACAGATGATTGTGTTGAAAATATATTTGTAAAGTTGCTTGTGTTAAAAATGCATCATCAGTGTGCCCTACTGGAAAGCAAAGACATGTACATGCATTATTGTAACTGTATAAAGATATATGTTTTAACAGAGGATACTGGAAGAGAAGAGGTTCAGCTCAGTCCCAGCTAGCTTTGGAAAATAGCTGAAATTAAATTAGGTCATAAAGGCTGCATCTTAAAATTCTGATTGCAGCCAGAGATGAAATGTCTTTGAGAAGCTTAGCTTAATAGCTCTGTAGGAAGTATAGAAGTGTTAAAATGTTTTATGACTTCCAGGAGCTGCAGCAGATCTGAGCAAAGCTCTATCTCTGTGTATGGTAACACATAGGTACAAAATTCTGGTAGCTTCTAGTGTTGGTGATAGTGTGGGAAACAGAGTTAGATAACCAGATGTAAGGTCATTCTTTAAGCTATCCCAGAAATTATGTTTAGGTATTATATTGAAAAGTCTGTCAGTCAGACTGAGCAGTCTGTTTCTTGGAACCTGACAAAGAAGGAAGACCACTCACCTACTTCATCTTGCCTTGCTCTAGTAAGTGACCAGGTATAGTAATTCTCTTGATCAGTCAGGAAAATATAGTGAGAATATTTAAGTATTGTTTTTCTGTAAGTGTGTGAATCTTTCCAGCTGTGTTATTTTTAATTTTTCCTGTGACTGAAACTCTGGTGTTGACTGTAAATAGATATTTAGCATTATCTTGTTCTTTTATTATTTATTATTAAATATATTTAACCTTCTCATTGTGGCTGGTCCCTTAGAGAAACATTTTAACATTTGTTAGTACTTACATGTATTTGGTGACAGCTGTGGCCAGTCCTGAAGCCCGGCTGTTTGGTTAACGTTACCATTTGTATTAATATTAATTTCAGTCAGTATAACTGGGTACTCTTGCCTTGCAAAAGCCTTAGGTAGTTGGCTTTGTAGTTCCTGGTGGCAATGATAACTACATTATAGGCTGGACAAGAGGGGGTACAGCAGGTAAATCTGTGCCAGCCTTTTTCAGGTGTGTGTGTGTGCGTGAGCGTGCACGCGTGTGTGTGTCTGTGTGTGTGTGTGTGTGTGTGTGTGTGTGTGTGTGTTTGTGTGTGTGTGTGTGTGTGTGTGTGTGTGTGTGTGTGTGTGTGTGTGTGTGTGTGTGTGTGTGTGTGTGTCTGTGTCTGTGTGTCTGTGTGTGTGTGTGTATGTGTGTCTGTGTCTGTGTGTGTGTGTGTGTGTGTGTGTGTGTGTGTGTGTGTGTGTGTGTGTGTGTGTGTGTGTGTGTGTGTGTGTGTGTGTGTGAGCTACTTTGAGCAGGGACACGAAGCACTGGTTTCACAGAGAGAGTGGTGGAGGACTTGGCTTGGGTGCACAGCTGAGGACTTAACTCAGTTGCTGTGCCAGTGGAGAGCCTTACTGGAGACCTGGGGAGAGACAGTGAGAGAAACCCAGACCCTGGGATGAGTGTGTTCCCTGTGTGCTCTTAAGGGAAATTGTGCTTGTTGCAGAGGGGTCTTCATCTGGAAATACTGAGTGTATGCATTTGTATTCCAAGTGAACATCCCTCTCCATTGTCAGTGGTGAGGATTGAGGCTCCTTGATTACTGACCCAGAATGTGGATGTCACATAGGGTATACTTTTTGTGTGTGTGGGGGATTGTGTCAATTTGTTTTTAAGAACTGCAGATGGGGAAGGATATAACGGGAAGGCAGATGATGGAAACGTGATAGTGGTATGGAAGAAGGGGCACACAAACAAACATAAATCAGAGGAAAAGACCAACAGGAGAGATGTTAATACAAGAGGGATTCTCAAAGGATATATTGACATACAGATAGAGGAGAGAAGTGGCACACAATGAAGGGGTACACCAGAATGGGGGAAGGGTGAGGATCCAGTTCCTTGTATGGTTAAACCAAGGGAGTGGCGAGTCACCTCCTAGACTGCTCTTCCCACTTATCCCTGCCTGACATGGTTCAGAAGACAGTGCCAGACAGTGGTATAACTTTATTAGCTGCACAAAGAGCTTCTTCATGTGGCCAGTGCAGACATCAAGCCACTAGTCCATGAATTCCCCATTACTTCCTCCAACTCCAGAGGATGATAAACTGTGACTCCCTGAAAGCATCTCTAAAGGGAACTACAGCACTCTCTTCTGATTAACCACATGAGGCCACTGGGGATGGCGCTAGGTTGCTCTCCACAACAGGACCTTTGTTATCCAGTGGAGAGACAGGCCATGAGTGAGATTGTGATGCAGTAGGATTCCATGTTTCTTTGTATTAAGATCTGACATGCCTGGAATGATTTCAGAAATGTAGCTTTACTATTTCAGAAAATCAAGACAAATAAGTGATATTATGCTTTTAATTGGATCATCATGGTATTACACAGCAATGAAGGTAGTTTCTGGCTATGTCAAGAAGAGGGCATTGTATTATCTCGATATATGTCATAGTTTCAGAACTCACATATGTGAAATCTGGTACTTTAAAACAAACAGTATGAGTATGCAATAGAGAAACCACTGTTTCTTGTGAGGACAAAATTTCCAGTACCCCCATGTAATAAGAATCAGCTTTGGTTTTCTACTTTTAATACATAAAGTCTGAGTCTTTACACATAGTGGTCTTTTAAATTGCCTTATCTTGTATCACTCAAATGATCAAGCATCCCATTTTATTGCATCTCTATTATTCTAGTGAAAGCTTACTAGGACTAGCATGGTAGATTGATTAATTTAAAGGGCCAATCTTTATACTGGAAGAATGCAAAGATCCTGTAATCACAGCTGCACAGCTAAAAACCTCACTCTCCAAAGCCAAGAACATAGCATACATGGGACCTGACAACATCCCAGGCTGCCTTCTACATGAACTACAGAATGAACTGGCACCCCACCTAAGTACCATGTTCAATCATAGCCTCACCTCGGGGTTTGTGCCCATTGAATGGTGTACCGCGACAGTTATCCCACTCCACAAAGGGGGGGTCACAATAGACCCCAGGAAATACCGCCCCATTAGCCTGATGAGCCTAGTCTGCAAGGCCATGGAACGTATCATCATGGAACTCATAAACAAAGACATTGGAGATCTCCAAACTCTGGACCCCACACAGTTTGGATTTGTAAAAGGCAGATCATGTCTCCTAAACCTGATAGACTTCTTTGAAGTAGTCACCAAAGCCATAGATGAGGGTAAGGTGGTTCACACAGCCTATCTAGATCTTGCCAAGGCATTCAACACCATCCCCCACTCTGGAATTATAGATAAACTCACTAAACTAGGTATAAATCCCTATGTCACAAGATGGGTTGCCAACTGGCTTACTGACAGAACCCACACTGTGAAAGTAGCAGACTCCAAATCAGACTTCAGACCAGTGACAAGTGGAGTACCACAGGGTTCAGTCCTGGGTCCTCTCCTGTTTGGCAACTACTTCTCTGAAGTACAGGCTAACACAGAAGGTCTTTGGCTTACTAAATTTGCAGATGACTGCAAACTAGGAGCCATAATTGAAACTCCTAATGATGTGGACATCCTACAAAAGGACCTCACTGAGACAGATGCCTGGTGTCAAAGACATGGTCTCAAGCTCAATGCCAAAAAGTGCATCATCATTCCTTTTGGTAAAAACTCTGTACCCATGAACTACCACATAGGCAGTAGTCTACTTAACACTGAAAGTGTGATAAGAGACCTTGGGACACAGGTGGACAGTGGTCTCTCCTTTGATAATCACATTGCCACAGTGGTCAGAAAATCCTTTTACGTGGCACACCTCATCACAAAAGGTTTCTCATCCAGAAAAAAAGAGGTCATTGTTCCCCTCTACTCATCACTCATTAGACCCATTATAGAGTACAACGCCCCTTTTGGTATGTACCTCTCAAGACATCTACAACAACTGGAAAGGCCGCAAAAATACCTCACAAAGTGGATTACTGGCCTCAAACAGATGCCTTACGCAGACCATCTAAAAAAACTCCAGCTTTACTCTGTCACATATCGCCTACTCAGAGGCGATCTCTGCCTAACATACAAAGCTATGTCAAACCCAGAGCTGTTGGACATGCTCCACTTAAAGAAATCCCAATCCCTCCAAGCTACATGCTCTAGGGACCTAAACCTTGTCACCACAATAAACAGAACATGCGGGAGGGATAGATTCCTGTCCCAGAGACTTCCCATACTCTGGAACAGACTACCTATCTATGTCAAACAGAGCTCCTCATTAGCACTCTTTAAGAAAAATCTTGATGATTGGATAGGTAATAGTAAATTCACCCCGGGGATGACTTCTGTGGTACTGCTTGACAGGGGCACAGGAAAATAATTTTCTTGGGTGGCAAAAGCCAGGGTACCTTTTTGGCTAGGCTTGTACAGGCCCTAGGGCCAATAGCCTAGTACCTACCTATGAACCTATGAACCAATGTCAGTCTCAGTATCAGAAGCATAGGCACAATATGAAGGGTCCCTATAACGATTACCCCTTCATTGTAGCAGTTCATTATGAAACAGCAGTGTAAGATATGTTTCCTTGTACTGTCTCTGCAACAGATTCCTTCCACACCTGGAGATTCCATATGACCTCTGTTATGCATAGTGCTATTTCTGCAGTGTCAAGCTAGCTGAATTTTTCAAAGGCAATGAAGGAGAAGTGTCTGTGTGGCTAAGATGCAAGAGTTTCTTGCTAAGAAAGAATCCTTTAATAACGTCTTCTTCTTCTTTGTCTTTTTCCCAGTTAGGGGTCGCCTTAGCAGATCACCTGTCAGCTCATGAATGGCAGTGGAGTTTTACAGTGTCGAGTTGCCAGCCTGGCACCCAACCTTCCACAGAAGGCACACACACACGCACTCACACCTAGGGCCAATTTAGAGTGTCCAATCCACCTACAGCATGTCTTTGGGATGTGGGAGGAAACCGGAGCACCTGGAGGAAACCCACATGACCACAGGGAGGACATGCAGACTACGCACAGAAGGCACCCCAGCCGAGGATCGAACCGGAGAACCTCTTGCTGTGAGGTGGCAACGCTAACCGCTGCACCACCATAGCTGCCCCAATCACTTAATAATGTATTTTGCCTAATTACATTTATAGTAATATACTGGCACACTGTAGAGTGCCTTTTCTAGTTATTTTTCTAAGAGAATTATTGGGTTATTTTATACCCACAACTAGCTAATATGAGTGAGAGAGAGAGAAAATGATACTTTAGTAATGAGCAGAGCATGTTTGTTTAGCTCATATGGCAACTAAGCAGAAAATCAGCACAACGTTTAAATAAGCCATTTCAAATATTAGTTACAACACATCTTTTGTATCAGTATCAGCAAGTGCGTTCAAATTGTGCAAAATGTAAATGAACACCATATTGTTGCTGCACTGCACTGTAACAGTGCCTGAAGAGACTAGAAAGATAAAAGCAACGATAAATGCTGCACTGGCTAGAACTTATGTACCCCTATGGAATGATCTCTGACGGAAAGGAGTAAAGTATAAACATGGAATGTGAGTGTTTCTGTGGGCAGAACCAGTTTATCCACACTCTGCATAAATCATGAAAAATAAAAGTAAAGCTGTACTTCTGCTTTGCTGACAGTGATAGGATGAATAAACAGGTCAATTTGCAGTCCCTTTAATTTACATTGCAGCCCCCAAAACAAAGATTTCATTGCATAATGTTTTATAAAATGTGGACACCAAAGGAGCAATATACTTTGTTTGCTGTAATTATGCTGACATATTGTTTCTGCATTCTCCATCGTTCTGTCAAATTGCTCTGTTGAAGGCTAAAAACTAATGCAGTACCAGTGGACAACAAAGATAAACAGTCAGTATTTTCCCTTCCAGTTTCTCTTAATGTCTGCAAGGACTACAGAATGCTGACTGGTTCATAACTACGACTGGCAGTGACCTGAAAACTTAAAGCCTTAAAGCATCATGGACTTGCTTATTAATAACAGAACTCAGCCTCACGTGCTCTGTAATGCATACTTTAATATAACACATGTTTTTGACATTGTTATTGTAAGTTACAAGCAGAAGATGAAAGATACACCAGAAAGGTCGCAACAGAACTTTAAATGTCTGATTTAAAAACTGTTCTTACCTCCTACAAAAGTTTTTTCTGACTTAAAGCAGAGTTAGATGTGAACATTAGTTATTAGTGCTAAGGACAGATGACCAACTCCCATGTGCTAAAGAGATAAAGATAATAAAAGGGGGTGCATTTCAGAAAGAAATAGCACACCCCTTCTCTACTGCCTATTTATTGTACCCTTGTTCTGTCACATATTTCTGAAGTAATGTTAGTTTTATCTTTTTCTACCCTGATCCTACCACCATTGAGACTTTTCATCTGCTTATTGACCAATTTGATTCCTCATTATTCATACTATTTGAACACATGGGAAGGTGAGAGTCAGGAGTACAGCTACCATTAAATAGAAAAGTGTTTCCTCTCACATCACATGGCTAACCCCACCACCAGGTGTCCCAATGCATGCGCTGTTGAAGTAAGGCCTGCTGCCTCAGCACAGTGAAAGTGTGCGTTTTCCTGCATTCACCAATGCTAACTACAGTACAAGGGGTATTTCCCAGACCACAGGCCATTCCCCAATCCTTGTGATAACCTGGACTTATCAAATGTTTTTTGACACATGACAGCCTTACAGCTACCTACAGTACCTCCCTTTCCCATGATGGTTAAGATGGCTTTGATTAATCACTCACTCACAGCCTTTCTAGCTGGTCACTTCCAGTACTTGGTTCTCTAATCAGTCCCAAGACATTATAGTAAAGACTTTTTCCGCTAGGATGAAGGGCCCTTATAATAATTACTTCCTTCTCATTGTAGCAGTTCATTATGAAATAATGGCTTAAGGAATGTTTATTTTTACTGTCTGTGCAACTGTTTCCTTCTATACTCGGTGTGTGTGTGTGTGTGTGTGTGTGTGTGTGTGTGTGTGTGTGTGTGTGTGTGTGTGTGTGTGTGTGTGTGTGTGTGTGCGTGCGTATTTTATACCGTACAGCAGGCAACTTTCTGGATAACCAAGAAAGACCCACTAGGTACCATACTTTTTTTTCAGGATTGATCTGGGAGTACTGGTTGGGTCAAGGGAATTACTTAGTATTGTATAATATGCAAGTAGAGAATGAATAAATTATAGAACTACAAAATGTAGCCCCTAAGCAGCTCATAGCCTTAACTCAGTAAACTGCACCACCAAGCATTATATAGAAAAATAAAATCTTGTTTACATCCCAGAAGCATTAAAATACTGAGAATGCATACTGCAGCTGACAAGAAGCTAGAAAATAGAAACTATAACATCACTGAAACGAATAGAAAACTTTACTGGCTGCTGTCATTTCTGCACAGGAGGAATAACTGGAAAACTTCTACAACAACAGGCTGGGATAATAACTTGTAAAGTCGCAATTACGCTATCAGTTTAAATAACAAAAATGAATTTCCTTTCATTATCTTGGAGTGGTAACATTCTAGAATATGCAGTGCCTTGCATCTCATTGCGATCTTAAATGAGATTCCAGTAATCCAGGCTAGTATCCTACTTCTGGATCTTTACATAATCAAGGAAGTGGCTTAGTAACAGTGCTGTGGTAGAAAATAAGTCATTTATAGGAGACATAAATGCCTTCAACACAGAAAAACTATATTCTATATTGTAACATTAAAGGTGGCATCCTAAAGACAAATTGTTTATGATAGCGATTTCTGCAAAAGAGTCACAACATACATTATGCATAATAATAATGATTGCTTTTCTAGATAATAATATGGTACTTGCTGTATAAATGCTTGGTCATCAGAGAACATTATATTAAGATGTGGGTAAAATCCTTATGCAATCATGCCAAAGAATAATTACTGGTATTACATACGCAGTCTCACTGAAAAGTGTAAGAGCGACTGCTGTAATGAAGACAATTGCAATGCAGCATAAAATAGTCCCAAATGTTTTGTGTTAAACTTTGCTTTCAGGGTGCAGCATCCATTGTAGAATCATTAATGCCCATAAGATGAGAATGACAGGGAAATCATGGACAACTCAGGGCTGTTGTGAGACCCAGTGCTGCAGGCAGAGAGCCTCTGAATACTTGGAAGATCAATTATTTCCTTATAATGCCACAACAAAGGTATCATTGCACACATAAGGCATCATTGTACTTAGTAAATGTCCTGTGGTTTTGCAATTTTAAAGGATATTTTTGATCGTCTCTTGCTAATTTTAGAAAAAAATAGGCCCTTTTGTTGTTTACTTATGGTGAAACATTCACGCATTGTACTTTCAGAAATCACTAGATAATACTCAATTTTTGTAAATGACTGCAAAACGTTGTGTGTGAGTGTGTGTGCATGCACGCGCATGTGTTTGCTTGCGGGAGTGAATGTGTGTATGTCTCGGTATCTGTGAGACTGTGTGTGTGTGTGTGTGTGTGTGTGTGTACTATAGTATATGTGGTGTGTGTGTGTGTGTGTGTGTGTGTGTGTGTGTGTGTGTGTGTGTGTGTGTGTGTGTGTGTGTGTGTGTGTGTGTGTGTGTGTGTGTGTGTGTGTGTGTGTGTAATACACATATGTTGTTCACAAGTGAACTTGTCAAATGGAAAAAAGCCAATCAGCTTATTGCACCCAGTTTGCATTCATCCACAAACTTGGTCAGCCACAGCCCCTTAGTTTTGGCCTGAAATTCTGAGAAGTATATACCAAACAGTAGGGGGCCCAGCACTGACCCTTGTGGTGCCCCATTGAAGACAGGTGTGTTAATTGATGTAGAGTCACCCACTTTGATATTGTGTGACTGGTTTGTGAGCCATTTGGCAACCCACCTTACAACAAAGGGATTTACATTCAGTTTGCTAAGTTTATTGGTAATGTCTGAGTAATGGATTGTGTCAAAGGCCTTTGCCAAATTGAGGTATGCTGTGTGCACAGATTTGCCCTCATCAGTGGCCCTGGTTACATTTTCGAAGAAATCCATCAGGTTTAACAAGCAGGATCTGCCCCTGATGAAGCCAAATTGAGTCAGATGCATGGTTTGGAAGTCACCTATGTCTTTATTTATGAGGTCCATGAAGATAACATTCCATGGCTTAACAGATGAGGCTGGTCAGACTTATGGGTCTATAATTCCATGGGTCTGTTGCTAAGCTACCTTTATGGAGTGGAATAACTATTGCTGTTCTCCATTCAACAGGAACAAAGCCTGTGGTTAGGCTGTGATTGAATAGGGTACTTTATTGTGAAACTAGTTCATGTTTTAGTTTGTTTAGAAGACAGCCTGGGATGCTGTCTGGTCCCATAGAGGCTGCATTTGTTTGCCTTAAACAAGGCTTTAATGACCTGTTCTTCAGATATGTAGGGTGGGGGGAAGTTGGGGGCAAGGTTTGTGATATGTTTGGAGGGGATAAGAGAGTGAAATTTTCACCAAATCTGTCCGCTAGCAGTTTTGCTATCTCTGCAGGACAACGTGTGTGATACCATTAGTCACTAGTTCGGCACATGCTTGGGTCCTACCTTTCAGGCTTTGCGCCTAGCTGTAGATGGCCTTATGGTTATCCTTGGCTGTACTTGCTAAGTTTTTCTCAAAGTTGTCTTATTTGCCTGTTGAGGCTGAGTAGGGTGCTCTTCTATTGTTGGGACCTCGCCTTAACTTTCTTTGACAGCAATTTTTTATATTTGTTGTAAAGTTTAGCAAAAACGAACCAAGAAAACCACAAATTTAAATAGAGACATCACTTCTTATTTAAAAGATCTTAAATGGGTTGATTAACCACTTAATTGGCAAAATAGTGCATAAATCAAAACAAAACAGTCATGGTGAAAGACACAAATCACAAGATATTTAAAATAGAAATAATCTAAAACTACAAAATTTTAGATATGAATTAATAAATGACATTATGTAAAACTAGAATTTCTTTTCCCAAAACCAACAACTATCTTAAGTGCTGATGCACTATTTTGCCAATTAAGTGGTTAATCAACTCATTTAAGATCTTTTAAATAAGAAGTGATGTCTCTATTTAAATTTGTCTGAAGAAGGAAAAGTATTAACTGTGTTTGTTGTAAAGTTTGTTGATTTTTACTTGGGGTTCTGGCTTTGATTCTCTCTGGAACAGTGAAGTCTATACAATTATACAAGTTATTGTACAGGCCTTTAGTGTAAGCTTTGGTGTAGTTACCACTTCCAGCTGGGGGTGGGGCTTGGATTTCTTTTATACCTTCCCCTAAGAGGCTATAGTTTGCTTTGGTGAATTTTTTTTTAGTCTGACTTCGCCCTGTGTGAGTTCTGGTGTTAGTGCCAGTTCGAAGGTGACTGGTTTGTGGTCAGAGTTAACTAATGAGGGTCTGACATTTGCAGTGGTGTGTCTGCTTGTTATGTTACTGAGGACCAGATCTAATATGTTTATTCCTCCTGTTTGGATCTGAACAATTTGTTCCAGGGCACTTCAGTTAACAGACTGAAGGAACTTTTGCACTAGTGAGTTAAGGCTAGCGTAGGTTTCTCAGTTGATGGTAGACTAATTGAAATCCCCCATGACCAGAGTGTATGGCAATATTTGGATTGACTCCAGTTTGGTCAAGTAGGCTACATATGCATCATGATCCATGGAGGGAGATCTATAACTTGCTATGACTTGAATGGGGGGGGGGGTTATCCACAGTAATCCTAACTTGGAGTAACCCCATGGAGTTGTCCAGTCTAATTAGTCAGGAAGTGAGTTTATCTCTAATATAGATATAAATGCTGCCTCCTTTGGTTCTCACACATTCATTTTGTGGTTTGAAGGTGCTGAAGACATTGTAGCCTTGCAAGGCCAGGGTATTGTCTGGGGCCTTGAACCAGGTTTCTGTGACTACACAGACATCCACAACCTCCAGTGGCAGAAGTGCTACCAGGGTGTGCAGTTTTTGGTTTAAGCT
This sequence comes from Protopterus annectens, assembly GCF_019279795.1. NCBI lineage: Eukaryota > Metazoa > Chordata > Ceratodontiformes > Protopteridae > Protopterus > Protopterus annectens. Next base: position 380,609,910 of record NC_056740.1, read on the forward strand.
CCTAGCATTTAGCAGCATAACCCTTATTTTGTTTTGGTTGGCAATTTTCAAGCTGGCAATTTTGTTTTTGAGACCTTGCCTAAAAAGGCAGTATGGGTGAGGCAAAAGCCTTTGCCAGGAGCCAAAAGCCTAATGGTGCCAGGTACAAATTGTCTTTGGCAAAGCAGTGAGGTTTATCAACCATGTCATTCCAGGCTGACAGAAACTGGATCCCTTTTGAATGACACCAAAAACTAAGCCAATTATTGAAATAGATTATTTTTTGGTTATACTGTGACATCATTCTTGGTGAAGGTAATATGCTGCTCAAGGCTATGAACATACTTGCCTGGGATACATACGTGAAGAGCTCAATTATGTCTGTCTTCATATAGTCCAATGAGGTACATCTCATGTCATTCACTCCAACATGAGCTATGCCAGAATCATAATGGTACTTGTTGTCAAGAGACCTGAGTGCATGCATGATCCGACGAACCATGGCACCGGACAGGCAGCTGACCGTGACTTTTTCCTTATCTAACCTGGTAAGTGAGACATCCATGTGTTTCACTGTGGAGTCTCCAATGACAAGAAAATTTGTTTTTTGAGTGTTATGCCTTAAGGGCTTACTCGGTGAGACATTGGTACTGCTGTGTAGCTTGAGTGCTGTGGGAACTGTGTTGGTTGTAGAAGTCTTCTGTTTTGGAGGTCTCTGATGTTTCGGTAAGCTTTTTGAGAGAACCTCCGAGTATGTTGATTTATGTGTTGGATGCATACTATGTGTATGAGTTGTGGTACTATGTGTATGAATAGTGGTGGGTGAGTTGACAACCTCTTCAGTGTTACTGTTTTGAGTGTGATAGATCAGTGACTCAAGATTCTTGGTGTAGATACATCTCTCACACTCTGTAGTCTGTACTAGAGTGAGTTATTAGGAGAGGGTTGTCGGTGTACATGAGATAGTTGCTACACTGCCTCAGGAGACCCAAGTCAACAAGGCTGGCAGGAGAAACAAGGGTAGTTCAACTGTTCAAAATGCTAGTTTGAAGAACTGTTATCACAAAGGGGGTGCTTTCAGGACTGATCTAGGAGGTGCTCTGTAGATGGATATTTCTGATGGGGATTTTAGCAGGTGGTTTAATAGGTCACAGCTCACTAGCAATACTTCTTAGACCAGAGATGTATTAAAGATGAGGACTACACTAATGTGCTACAGCTGTATCTAAGGGAAAACTTGTTGAAATTATCTGTCTGGCTATTGCACACAATTGCATGGCAGTGCGTGGTGCTGTGCACTGCGTAAACAAGCAGAAACCTGATCAAATGCAGGGCTTAAATACCAAAAGTTAAGAACTTAAAAAACTTTCAAAAACTCAAAAGAACCAATGAGAGTGCTTACTCCAAGCCCTAGACCAGTCACCTTTCACCAGACAGGCTCCAATCAGTACACTTCTCTTACAAGAGAACAGAAGGGTCCCTTCCAATCAAAGATGGCTTGGAAAATGTTCTCACAATACAACAGCCACTACAAACACACCCAAATGCAGAAAACCTGTGTCTGGACTATGTTACAGCTACTAGCTACACTAATTTAGGCAGGAAACACTAAAAAAGTGTTTTAAAACAGCAGAAAAACAGCAGTGAGACACTAATATATGTTTTAAACAGCAAGGAGTCACTAAAGAATGATTCAAACATCAAACAAATCAGTTATTTAAAGCACTGCTTGGAGGGAAACAAAACGGATGCTTTGCAAACAGTGAAAAGTAGTAACAATAACTTTGAAAATAGTTAAAAAGGCTTTGAAAACAGTGAACTCAGCAATAAAATATAATTTATCAGGCACAGTAAGGCAGACATATATAGTACAAACAGTGCAGTTTAGTTTACAGTATCAAAATACAGTATTAAATAAGCAGGACACAATAAAAAGTGCAGTAAATAATATAATCACGCAGAAAACAAGCACAGTAAGACCTGCAACCATGAATGGGCACTTTCTTACCATCTCTGTTTGCAGCTTGGTAGACATGGGCATCCTGAAGCAATGCAATCGTCTCATGTATACTGACAACCACTTAATTCCCCAAGAGACAAATATAGTATGTGCAAGATGTAGTTACACAATGTCACTGGAGGCCAGACTCTCACATGCAGACACAAAAAGCAACAAACAGGTTGCCACAAACATAACTCACTACACCCACTAAGGATCATGCACACACAGCCAATATGCAGAGATACTCACAAGTAACCTACCCAAACCTTAAAATGCCTCTTAGGCACAGTCCTCAGAAACTGTGCATGCACACAAGCAAGATATTTACCAGCACAACACATAAAGCCACATCTCATTGTGTCTCAGCTACCAAAACATTTCACAACCCAACATTCTGATCATAGGTGACTTCATTGTGAGACACACCGATATCCCCCTTACAGGGATGGTTAAGAAGAAGGTTACAATTTGTTTCCTGTCAGGGGCTATGATCTGGCAGATCACACAAGCATTCCGGTCACTTACCTCTAAGTACCAGTTTGACTCAGCCATAGTTCATGTGGGCGTAGATGACCTGAGCTATACCTCCTTGGACTATATAAATAAAGAGATGATTGAACTCTCAGAATGTGTCACTGGCAGTCATGAGCTTAACATTGAACAACATTCTACAGTCTCCAAGGAGGATGCCACAATACAAACGGAAAATGATTGATTTTAACAATTGGCTTAGCTGCTGCTGTCATTACAAAGGGGACCAATATTTGTTAGCCTGTGAGGGCATGGTTGACAGGCTATGCTGCTTTGCCAGGGATGGTCTTCACCTGTCACCTCTAGGCTTTTGAATATTGCAAACAAAACATTATCCTCCCAATAATGCCCTTTTTTAGGCATTGACAAACAGACAATCTTCCAACATAACAGAAGCTACTCACGACAAGCTAAAGGTGTTACTGCTCAGTGCTAGGAACCTCAACAAGAAAGTGCACTCCCTGGAAGCTCCCCTCACCCTGGAGAATGCTGACATCTGTGCAGTTACTGAAACATGGTTTAAAGCCATGGAAAGCCTTCCAGCAGTGCATGGCTATATTGCATAACATACATTCTGTTCACCCACTGAGGCTGAAGTATAACAATTTACATAAAAGATAAGTTCACCTCAAGGCTGGTTAAACAATTCGACATGCTTGAGTTACTCCATGTCCAACTAACTATGGGGAAAATCCATTACCATATTCTTGCTAGCTACAGCTCCTTTTCCACGTACCAGGAATCCCACCATCCGGCCCAAAGCCATAAACATGGATGATTTTAACTACTCCTACATTAACTGGGAGGTCTTAGCTTTTTAGAAGCGTTATCAGTGATCCAACACATCTTATGCACATAGATTGAAAGTCCTTTCTTTTTACTCTCTCTCCTGTCGACTATTAAGGATTGACTTATGCCTGTCCTACAAGGCACTCACAAATCCAGCCCTGATGGAGCTGCTACACATCCTCAAGACAATTGTATGAGGGTCACCCCTTCTAGGGATTTAAACTTAGGCAGTGAATCAAAGCAAACATGCTGGAGAGACAGATGTGTCTCAGAAATTGCCCCTCCTTTGGAATAGACATAGTGGGGCTTGTTATAATGGTTAAGGTTAAGGGGTTTGACTCACAGACACAATGTAGTGTTTGATTCTCACCTTTGGGAAAGACATTAGGCTTAGAATGGCCTATTGAAAAAGCTAATTATTCAATGTAAGCAGAGTTCTTCCCATGCCCTCTTCAAGACCATTTTGGATTGATTGAGGAATCCCAAATTCACACCCATGATGGTGCCCTATATCCCTTATGGACAGGGGGAATCTGTAAAATTTGTAAAATACTCAAGGCATAAGCACAAACCCATGCCATCCTCCTGCCCCTAGGGACCGTATACAGGGTAAAATCTGATTATATTGGCTAGGCTTGTAAAGGCTGTTGTGCTGTTAGCTTAGTAATCTTCTATGAACCTATGAACCTATGAGCATCAGATATAGCTTCTACACCACACCTCAATTACTAGTTAGTATTAACATCAATGTTATTAGAGAAACATTAACAGTCTGAATGGTCTGGTCTTCTTTAGTTGAGTGAGCTGGACTAAAGATCTATTTCAGTTACATCCCAGGCCCAAAGACAAATGCACATACATACATAAGGAGTACAAGTTTAAATAGAGCTGCAGTTACTACTGTAATTGTTAGTAAGCAGTAATACATCATCTATAACAACAAAGAGTATGCAGTTAGGTCTACAACAATACAGAGTATGCAACAAGTAAGGAGGACATTGGATAATAGCTAAGCAGAGAATAGTATTTATAAATATGCAATATATACGTATAGGTTCAATCCTGACCATGGGTTAAACAGGTGTAACAAGAATGCTCGAGTAATGGTAGTAAAGAGTCTTTAAATTCTGAAACTGAGGGAGTCAATGTGAAAAGGTCTTTATGCATTATTAGACCAAAGTTTTTTCTTGGTATAAAATCACATTTCAGGATTTAATATGTTCTTTGTGCTACTGAAGGTAGCTATGTGTCCATACTTTGCTACAGGTTAAGGTTTCTGTAGTAAAAGCTCTGTAAACCCTCTGAAAAAAGTGAATTTCATTGCTCTCACAAATAAAGTAATTTATTTATCTTTGCATCCAATTCAGAAAGAACTTACTCACCCCATAATTTGATATATATTGCATAGCCGAGTTACACTGTGTGTAAATCTGGTACACAGCAAGGAAGTGAGTTACATCTGAATAATGATAATACACAGGATGGATTTATAGACAGAGTACATAAATGAGTGTTCTGCTCTGCAGAGAGTACTTCACAGGCCAAGCATAAAGACGAGTACAGATATGTGTCTCTGTATGCATGAAGGGAAGAGAAGAGCATACAATCATCTAAGTGATTCAATCACAAAAACATGTTATGCAGCGGTGTAAATGGGGTTGCATATTGAGTAGCAACCCCAGAGAGAGGCTCATGCAGTTGCTGATCTAGGTTGTTTACAAAGGAAAAATGAGTGGAGAAGATGTAAATAAAGGAAAGCACATTTTAAATGGCAGTCGATAGGCATATGTATTCCCCATAAATGGTGGAGCATTGATAAAGCTGCTGAACAGTTAAGAATTACAGTAAGCTAGAGGCCAAAGGGTAGCAGAAACAGCCAGGATGTTCTGTAACTGGAAATGTGCCATCTCCAAAATCCTTGTACATGAAGGTGCTGTGGAGCTCCAAGACCGTGGTTTGATCATGTTGCCGCAGTCTATAGGATGGTAAAACTGCCACAGGATTAGTAGTATATGGGTTGTTTTGTTTCTGCAAAGAGGTTTGTGTACTAATGGCAGTGGTAAAGACATAGGATGGTGGAAGTAAATTAACATATGAAAAGCAGAATGCTAAGCTACTCCAGTGACTTAAAGGGATAAAGCTCTGCCTGAGGCCCAACCAACCTGGGTTCAGTTAGAGGTTTGAGCAACTACAGGGCAGCAGTGAATGGATGTGCCCATCCAATGTGTGTGGGTGGGGGTGCTCATTATTACACTCTCTAACTGATGCATGGTCCACGTTGGGGAGTTGTCCTCAGACATAATCAATGAGCATGGAGGGTAGAGGAAAAGGAGTGGATAGGACATAAAACAAATCCCCCTGGATAGAAGCACAGATGAGCCAAGCCCTGAGGACACTCTCAGGGTCCATGACTGGCCACAGCAATAATAGAATAAGTCTGGGATGTTGGAGAGTAGCTGGTAGAGACAATGTGGACATTGGGTACTGTGGGCTGGGCCAACAAACATGAAGTCTGAGGTGACCAAAAAAAAAAAGGAGAATGATGGAGTTACTGGGGTAATGGAAGGTTACCTGGCAGTGAGAAGAGCAGGCATGGCAGGTGTCCATATTGATGTAAAGGCTGTAAACAAGAAGTCTAGCTTTAACAGAGGAGCATTGCAATGGCCAAATGAGTTGCTGCAGAAACAGGTTATAGAAATAGTTGACTGAAGAGAGCAGTGGCAGTTCTGTAAACGAGAGCTTAGGATTACAAAAATTGATAACAAAGAGATAACATGGTAGAAGGTGTAGGAAGCAAGGATGTCTTAAAGTTAGTGCAACATATAGTTAATGGCTCACAGTCATGTTCTATTTCATGATATGTCTTGGATTGGGGGGGGGCATCAACACTCAAGGGCTTGTTGATAAAAATTCATAGCCAATGAGGGAAAATGTTGCTTACTGGGAGGTGTGCTGAAGTATGAGGCTTGCTAGTGATTGGAGATAGAGTCTGATTTGTGGAAGACAACTCTTGTAAACAGCATCAAAAGACAGCAGCATTTAATGAGGCAAGAGGAGTCACTGTCAAATTATCTACCCTGTTCTTATGATGGTGGATTGGCATATATTTGAGTCATGAAAAAAGCAAAGGAGGATCTAGAAAAGGAAGGCAGAGGTTGTCAAAGTACTGCTGTAAATACTCAGATGTGTGTAACTATAGAAGGAGGTGGTTATGACCTGTCAAGAAGCAATGATGATAGCTTGACGATGGATATTGTGTAGAATCCCAGAGAGGAGGAAAGCTCAAGGGGTGGGTGTCATTCTACAGCTAAAGACAAACGATACTAGAAGGAAGATGATGAGGACATGGAAATGAAGGGGCAAAATATAGGTTTCACCTCAAAGTGAGGAAGAAGAGAAGGAAAGTATAATCCGAGGTGTATTAATTTAAAATGGAGGAGGGAAGAAGCATGAAAGACATGAGAGATAAAGGTGAAAGGAGTGGCTGAGAGTAGTGAAGTAGAAATGTTGACATAGAGGCAGTTAGTGAGTTGCCTGAGGAACTGAGAGTAAAGATTCCTTAACAAAAGGGTTGGAGTGGTGATAATGACACCAGTGAATCAATAGAGTTATATGGTAAGGCAGCTAGAGCAGAAGCAGAAAGATGTTGATAAGTATATGCAAACCAAAACGGCACCAGAGATGACGCAGTGCATAGATCTGTTTAGTGCTATTGTACATAATATAAGGAATTGTTCTGAATAAGAAGCCTTATTGTTTTACATTTAGTTACTTGACTGGCACTTTTATACAACTGTGTTTGTGTTTATTTTTTTATATATTTTGATAGGTATGCTTGGAGAAGAACAGGGTTAGGGTGGAGAGGGAAAGCTTTTTTGTGGCAAGATGTGAAGACAATGGGATGTGTCAGAATTAGTAATGTTATGTGGCAACAAAAAATGTTAGTCACCTGATGGACAGAATAGTTAAAGGAGTGGAAACTGCAGGGAAATGGGACAGCTGGTCTAGAAGAAATGACAAGATCCATATATGGAAAAGTAGAAAAATGTATTTATTCTTTGTTGACTGGGTTAGTCCCACTAGGATAGTGGCCAATTTTTTAGGGAAGACCTAAGGTAGTATTTGAACTTACCTTACCCTCTGCTGTGTGTGTGTGTGTGTGTGTGTGTGTGTGTGTGTGTGTGTGTGTGTGTGTGTGTGTGTGTGTGTGTGTGTGTGTGTGCTTCCTGCTTCTGTTCCTGGTGTAGAGGCAGTTGGGTGACAGAGTGTGATGGTGGATGAGGTGGAGAAGAAGGTTTACATTGCAGCTGAATTTGATTGGGAGAAGCTAAATTAAGTTCTGTCAAACAGACATGAAAAAGAGAGTTGTTCTGATGATGTGGATATTGCAAATAGAGTTTAGCTGACTTAAAAAAGTGATTTCAGGAAAGGTACCATTATTATGGAAATTTAGTCTGGAGGGCTTCCTATTCATAGCTTGAACATTGTTAGAGAAAGGAGACCTGGAAAAGGAATTGAATGTTTCATAGACTGATATGGCAGAGAATGTTTTTGGAAGTGATATTGTACAATCCAATACTGAAGAGGCTCATGATGTTAGCAAAAAGGAGGTAAAAGCCAAGTGAATTTTCAGAGAAAGCCATATGCTGATGTTGAAGGCAAGGATAAACCACAGAAAACAGATACTGTAGTTGCTATTAAAAAATGTTAGGATCCATAATAAAAAAGAGGAGGTTAGTGACATGTTTTATATGGGACAAGTTCATTTTGCCTTTAAGATTTCACACAAAGGATATCAGGTCATTAATTGATTTAAAAAAAAAACATTTTTGAGATGTCAAATTTGAAACTGAAGCTTTAAATGGTTATTTTTTGTTTGTTTTACTGCTAAATTAAAAGGGACATTTTTCCTTGCAATGACTATTTTTCTGGACAAGGAAACAGGCAGAAACAGAAAGCTTCTTTACAGTTTATGACTGATGATATTAAATAACTGATTTAGAATACTGTTTTCAGCAACTGTGCCATTCTGTTTTAAATGTTGTTAAAGGAGAGTGTGGAATGGAAGGTGGGAAGTGGATTTTCTTTGAAAATTGAAGGTGATAGTGTGAAACATTTACCTAACATTATTCGTCTAGCTGGTAATAGGGGAACTGTGAGATTTATGGATCAGCCTATAGCTTGCCATTCTTATGGGGATTTCAGTCATTTGATTGGTTAATTTGTAAAAGTAAGATGTTACCGATGTGAGGAGTTAGGACGAGTGGTGTAGCTAAAGTTTGTGCCGTCCAATACTGTCGTTGAGTTTGACACTCCTTCCCTCTCACAAAATCATGGTCAAATGGGGCCCCCCCATAGACAGCCCTCCCCCCTGCAGCCATTCCAGTGTCCCATTACTTGCCCATTTCTCCCCATTTGCCATAAACACTGTAATGTACATAATGCTTTATGCTTTACTTCTACAATGATTATTTGGATTTCATTTAAAACTTTTATTTAAAATTTTATAGCACAAACACTGATAGACATCTGCCAAACAAAGCAATACAGACTCACAATGAAAACAAACTTAGCATTAAAACTTCTCTGCCCTTGAAACTCGCATTCATTGCAAAAGCATTGAAACCCACATTCAAAGAAAATGCATCTTGCCATTGGCCGATAAAGTTTACCTTTGACTGTTTTCAAATCATAGGCAACTTGCACTTGCACACATATTTAGGACTATCCAAACATACATGTGTTTTTTGGTTCACCTTTCTGATTGTATTACATTATATTCTTTGTGTAATGCAGGAATCTTGTTAGAGCATGTTTTAAATTTGTTTTGAACAATTTGACAGTAAGCAATGAAACAAAATATGTGAACCAATAATGACAAAACTGCCCAATTCAGAACATTTTCATTATAAAAGTCTACTCAAACTTCTGCCATTACAATCCACCAATATCAGTAAATATGCCCAATCTCTGCAGAAGTAAAAATCATCTAAATAATTTCTCATTAAAGTGATCTGTAACTAATTAAGCAATTGCTGCTAGCAAACAACTTTACATTTCATTGTTTCATCTACAAATAAAGTACCCCTTGAAGAATAAATTGTTGATATTACATTACAAAAATGATAAGCTAATAATATTGCAATAGGGAATGGATGGCAAACTGATAACAGGTTCATAGTTACTAAGTATCTCCTCCAAAGAAGGTCATTCTCAAGACTGCAGCATCTACCCCCTTTAAAGTACAACACAGTGCAGTATCAACAATCCATCTACATACTGTGGGAGTAGAACCCACAGCCTTCTGCATCAAAAGCAACTACACTACCTGTCATGCTAACAATGCGAACAGACTTGGTATAAGTAGCAGCAAACTTCTACCCCTGAAGATCTCAGCTCCTTGTAAAATCCACTTGACACTCAACTATATCTCTTAACTTTGCAGCACAATAAATCTGAAAAAAAGCCAACATTTATTGGGGAGGGACAAAGGCCCAGAACTATGGACACATTTTAAACATTCCTTATATGATCCTAGAAAATTACTAGGATAAAATGTTTTGTGTTATCATGCATTTCCTGAAAAATACTGAAACTTAAATGGCTATCATTATTTAGTGAATTTAGTTGTCACCGATTTGCCAGAAAGCCACACATTTTAAGTGGAATAGACCAAAAGTATGAGTCAAATATTCCAGACATTCTGTGAATATCTTTACAGTTAAGAGCTATGGACTCATCTTCTTGAATCACAAGTGGTGGTATGGGTAGAGAATTTAGGCTTTAGTCTGTTGTACCTAAGGTACAGGGTTTGAGCCTGAGTAACACTAACCACTAGGTATACCTAACTCGGGCATTACACACACACACACACACACACACACACACACACACACACACACAAACACACTTTCCATTCATTTACTTGACACACACACACACACACATACACACACACACACACACACACACACACACACACACACACACACACACACACACACACACACACACACTTTCCATTCCCTTATTTGATACACACACACAAACACACACACTGTTCATTCCCTTATTTCACAAACACACACACACACACAAACACATGCTTTAGATTCCCTTACTTGACACACACTCATATGCACACACTTTCCTTTCCCTTACTTGACACACACACACACACACACACACACACACACACACACACACACACACACACACACACACACACACACACACATTTTCCATTCCCTTAGTTGACACATACACACACACACACACACACACACACACACACACACTTTCCATTCCCTTACTTGACACACACACACACACACACACACACACACACACACACACACACACACACACTTTCCATTCCATTACTTGACACACACACACACACACACACACACACACACACACACACACACACACACACACACACACACACACACACACACACACATACACACACACACACACACTTTCCATTCCATTACTTGACACACACACACACACACACACACACACACACACACACACACACACACACACACACACACACACACATATACTTTCCATTCCCTAGGAAGAATGAAAAGAAAAAGAAGTCTTGAGAGTAGGGAAAATAAAGGAGTATCACAATAAAATAAGGTTATGGGTTTTGGAAGTACAACACTTGAAAGTTTCTACATAGTGAGATTGTTAAGAAAAGTTATGGGGTTAATCTTTGAAAGGTGCTGTATAACAGTATTATTGAGGTTTTTAAAGGACGGAAAATAGATTTAGGAATATTTTTGAATGTTATCATTTTGTTGTGAAGTTTGAGTATAAATAAATTGCCAGTAAAGAGAAATATGTTGTATAAAACAATGTCTCAAAGGCTTTGATTGTTTTATAAAGAATTAGAAACATTAGAGCATGTTGTTGAATTGTGAAATGATAGAAAATTTGTGGAAAAAGGATTTTAAGGAAAGTTATTTTGGGGGACTTTAAAAAGTTTGAAGATATAAGGAGACAAATGGTAGATACAATGGACACAATTTTATTTGGGATTATTTGGAAAATTTGGAAAGCTAGATGAAAAGCGATATTATTAAGTAAGATCTGGAGTTTGGCTGGCATACTTAATAAAGTGATATTTTGGTCATGGCAGCAAGAGTAGAAGAATAATGAATCGATGATTTATGTTTTGCTGATGTGTACTTTTTCAAATTTTGTATCCTTTATTATTGTAAATGTGTAAATATTGCACATTGTGTAAAATACAGAACCCTTATTCTTTTCAGTAAGTTCCATGGGAACCTTTACTTCCAACTGAGTTACCACCAACTGATGTTAGAAGTGTTTGTAACAGCCGGAAAGGGAGACCGGCTCAGTTTTGATTGACAGCAGGGTACAAATGCCTAGTGATGTCAGGGTAGGGTTAGATCAACATAGCTGAACCATGGAAGGAAGTAGAAGAGAGAATGGATATGAGGTGATGATTCTGAGATATACAAGGGAAAATGCTTGGAGATCATAAGTTTTGGAGAATGAGAGGAAGATGAAGATTTTGTGAAGATAGTGGATACTAGGAGCAAGGATGGAGGTAGGTGGTGAGGAGAAGCAAAAAAGCAAAAGAAAATGGGGGCTGAGGAAATGGCTAAGATCAGAAAGAAGTACAAAGACCACTAACTTTGCCTACTCAAAGTCTGGGTGGGGAAGGGGTAGAAATTCAAAGTTATGAGTAGTTTAATAAGTGATCAGCAGGTATCTTGCAGACTGGTGTGGGGGAATTGGATTTATCTGGCCACCTTATGTGCTTACTGTGTCTTAGAGTTATGTGATGAATTTGATAAGTTTTAATCAGTGCTCAATATGAACATTACATAGCGGTTTGAAAATGGTGCATGTAAGAGTGAGCGTGCACATGTGCATCCTACACTTGGTTGATACCACATTCCAGATGGTTTCTATGCACTGAACCCACTGTGTGATGAAGGAGAATCTAGCTCTGTCTGACCCTGCACTGAATTAAGTATGTATTTAAAAGCAGAAATATTTTATTTTTATTTTTATTTATTTAGACATTGTTAATCAGGCAAGTGGACTGGCCCAGGCACCATATTTAACCTCAGCCTGGATGTAAGAACAAAAGGAATTACAAATAATTATACCACAGGTCATCCAGAGGATGAGTTGCGCAAAAGTTACATCATAAGTCCTTAATTGAAAAACATGTTTCTGTGAAAGGCATGCAGCAGTTGCTTGTTGTAAAGCAATTAAATAAAGGATTATCATGAGTCACAATGTTATGGTAAGAAGTATACAAGTCTGTGAAGCTTTTACGTAATACAAATCAAATACAACTTAAATTAGTTTCATGGGTGAAAGAAACAGTGTCCACTACTTGACATATAAAAACTGCTGTCTATTTTGTTTGATTGCAAAGTAGTGTTTACAAGAAACAGTAAGGTAACCTATTAACATATTTGCATATATCCATAGATTGCATTCTATTTAAAAGAAAGATGCAAGAATAAAAAGAGGCAAAGCAAGCCTCTTACTTGTACCTATTTTGCAGCTAGATACTTATTTTTAAGCTATATTTATCCCTTCACAAGTGATTTTGAAGTTTGTTAGTTCACAGGAAACCAGACTAAATGACCAACATACTGGTGTCACCAATAATTTAAAGAAAGAGAACTTACATTTTGCATCTCTCTTTTTAAAATTAAACAATAAAAGAGTTTTTGAGGTAGAGTCTTGCAATATCATTTACTGAAGTCTGAAAACCATGGAAAACCCAGAATGTGTAAAACGGCAATAAAAACTGAAAACACACAGCAGCGGCTCTCTTGTCGGGAACAAGACACTCCGAATTACTGAAAATCAACAACTCTTTAATAACTTATAAAATAATAACACTAAACGCGAGGGTTTATTGAAGTCTATACATTTTATACTGTGTCTTTGATAATATGATCTACCCAAACTCTATAAGTATTAGCTCGCTCTTGCGGCGCCATATTTAAAACCCTATCTCCCTAGTGAACGCGTCGCCTTGGTCGCCTGCGTGGTGTGTTGCTCCTTGGAAGCCTAGCACTGCTAATCGGGTTGTCCCCCTCTGCTGTTATATTTTTTACAAGAGTTTTTTTTTTTTTAAGCTACAAGGCAGTCTACTAAAGTGTGGACACTCAGGACGCATCCATTCTACCTCTCAGTGTAGGCTATAACTGATAGCCTTCTAGACTTGCTCCTGGAAGCCTAGCGCTGCTAATCGGGTTGTCCCCCTCTGCTGTTATATTTTTTACAAGAGTTTTTTTTTTTAGAAGCTACAAGGCAGTCTACTAAAGTGTGGACACTCAGGACGCATCCCTTCTACCTCTCAGTGTAGGCTATAGCTGATAGCCTTCTAGACTTGCTGTATGTGCATTTATTTTTCTTTAACTTTGCTGCAGTCATTTTTGGAACTGGGCCAGCACACTCGTGAAACTAACCTAGGCCGTTTTCCTCCCTCATAGAATTATTTCTTACTTAACTTTAAAATTTAGGTCCTTCCTCCTTCACACCACTAGATGGCAGCAGAATACAGAGACCGATTGCTTTTAGTCCCCTTTGGAGCATTGCTCTGGATCTCTGTGCTGCCTATCTTACTTACTGCTAACTCAATTTATCCCTAAAAGTTCGTAAAGCAGACTCCACTTTCCAGAGTAAGGGATTACTGGATTTGTACAAACTTTACTGTTAAAACACCCACAATAAAGTGTTTCTTACCCCGCTAAGAGACATCGGTGCTTAGCTTCTCTGAAAGGCCTGAGTGGCTCCACACAATCTACTAACTGGTTCTAAGTGCTGAATGAACCCTCCCCCTAGCAGAGTCAATTTCCATAGCTCTCTCTCCCCTATTGGAGCATGTATTACATCTCCTTCCCCTCACTATCTACCCAAACTCTATAAGTATTAGCTCGCTCTTGCGGCGCCATATTTAAAACCCTATCTCCCTAGTGAAGGTGTCCCCTTGGTCGTCCGCGTGGTGTGCTGCTCATAAGTACCTACTTGTTTATTAAATTAACTGTATTGTATTGTATGTTGTAACTGCTTTATTCTTTTTTTTTTCATAAGTAGCATCTATTAAAAGTATATTAGTATGCTACATGATTGTAAGGAAAGCTGGATTGTCACTTCTATAGATATTGTACCCTAATTCTTGCCTGGCACTGACTTATTTTATCTCATGCAAGTGTTGTGGCCCAGGTTATATTATTAGAGTACTGAAATTTTAGTAGTTACTTCTGTCTTTTGCTCCTATTCTGTTTTATTAGACGATTTGATGTATCGCTAAGTTGCTTGTGCTAGGCAGGAGGTTTGTTGCGATTGTAAGCAGGAACAGTATGTGACTGAACTTGCGACTGTCTTGTTTATTTGAAGAAAGATACAGATAATGCACTTATAACTTGAAACACAGGATAAGATAATAAAGGCTATGTAGTTGGTTCTGTAACACTTAAATTCTAGTTGCTGATTACATGTGTAAGTGGGAACAGTACGAGAGTGTGCTTGAGACTGTCTTGCTTATTGAAGAGAGACAAAAGAAAGTGGGCCTTAAGGTTTAAACATAGGATAGTGATTAAGTGCTATGTATTTGGCTCTGTAACACTGAATCTTATCTATACTGCCTACACACGTGCTCACACCCACTCTTGCACTCCATTTCCTAGCCTTTCTCTCTGTCCATGTATGCAATTTCTACTAATACTCACAACTTCCCTCTTTCTTTTCCTTTTCAGCCTGGAAGCCTAGCACTGCTAATCGGGTTGTCCCCCTCTGCTGTTATATTTTTTACAAGGGTATTTTTTTTTTAGAAGCTACAAGGCAGTCTACTAAAGTGTGGACACTCAGGCCGCATCCCTTCTACCTCTCAGTGTAGGCTATAGCTAATAGCCTTCTAGACTTGCTGTATGTGCATTTATTTTTCTTTAACTTTGCTACAGTCATTTTTGGAACTGGGCCAGCACACTCGCGGAACTAACCTAGGCCGTTTTCCTCCCACATAGAATTATTTCTTACTTAACTTTAAAGTTGAGGTCCTTCCTCCTTCACACCACTAGATGGCAGCAGAATACAGAGACTGATCGCTTTTTGTCCACTTTGGAGCATTGCTCTGGATTTCTGTGCTGCTTATCTTACTTACTGCTAACCCAGTTTATCCTCTCAAAGTTCGTATAGCAGACTCCACTTTCCAGAGTAAGGGATTACTGGATTTGTACAAACTTTACTGTTAAAACACCCACAATAAGGTGTTTCTTACCTGGCTAAGAGACATTGATGCTTAGCTTCTCTGAAAGGCCTGATAGGCTCCACACAATCTACTAACTGGTTCTGCCCTGCTTCGCTCCCCTACCCTACCCCATATCCCACACACCCCCAGTGGTCTTGCACTTATACCTCCCTTACCACACCCTCTCCCAGGAGTCAACCTATCCCATTTAACTGTCAATTGACACAACTCCACCTCATCCCTCCTAACTTACTTTCTTTATTGCCTCTCTTATAGTACCTTACCTTTTACATATACCGGTAGCTATTCTTCACAGGAAAGACTATACCTTCCCTATAATTCAAATTGTAGTTATATCCTAACTCTATCTCTGTAGAGCTTTATAACTATTCTTAGCAGTATGTCTTCTAAAACTAAAACTAGCCTAACCAAACTAATACTCATACCCACACTTTTTCTAGGCTTAACCTTGGCCTATCTCCTTACTTCCTATGAAAAAGTTAATTATTACCACTTTAATTACTGTCTCAAACAAACAGCCATTCAATTTACTACCCAAACACATATTCATTTAAACATCACATCTACCTCCAACTACCTGCTAGCCAAATACCATCGACTTGCACATATTAACTTCAATAATCCAAATATAAGGAGACTGAAATATCTAACCAGCTTCTCCTGCAAACCACCTTTAGAGCTTAAAACTCCAACCCTAAGCGATGGTGACATCCACCCTAACCCAGGACCAACTAATGTCTCCACTGACACAACTTATTATATCACAAACTCTACCATCCCAACACTAACCACTGTCTCAAACGCCTTACTTATAGGACATCTCAGTATCCGCAGTATTAACAACAAGATTGCCCATCTCCATGCCCTCCTTGATATTCACACCTTTGACATCTTCTGTCTTAGTGAAACTTGGTTGAAGCCTGGTACTAAAGATAACGCAATACTTCCCCCAGGCTACAACATATTGAGAATGGACTGCATAAAATGTAAGGGTGGGGGAGTAGCACTTCTGTTTAAGACTGGACTACAGATCTCCTCTGTACCTAATAACCCACTAAAAGATGAATCAATTTAGTGGATGATCTGATTGATGAAGTCTTCTCTAAAAGAGTTTGTGGTAGTTTTAAACCATTATTGAATGTCAAGGATAGTAATATTTTCACCAATTTGGGCTCTTGTAGTCCGGATAATTCGTTGGAAAATTTGGATGTTACTTGCAACACATCAGGAATTGACTGGGACCGTAGGGATTTTGCCCCTAAACAACCATCTGGGTCCTCAGATGTTGATTTAGCAAGGTTGAGCTTTATAACTACATTTTCCATAGATGCTCCCTTTTTGAGATCAGTCATTTTCAAAAATTGGTCCTTCTTATTAGATGATAATTTGACTAGACAACATGTAGGAGAGGCTCCCTTTGTTGTATTTAGGAAAGGCAGGAATTTAAAAACACTTTTGGAAAATAGTACTTTAAAATGTCACCCCCCCCCCCCACATTGTGGGATGTTTAAATGTGAGGCCTGCCGTTGGTGCAAATATATAGATGTGGTAACCTTTTTTATAATAAATAGCAAAAAATACCACATCAAAGATAAATTCAATTGTAACACCAGAGGGGTGGTTTACTTGAGCTCATGTAAAAATTGCCCCGTTTTTTAAGTGGGCAAAACTGAAAGACCCCTCAAGAATAGAATTTATGAGCACTTGTATGCCATTAATAAAAATAATTTGAACAATGCACTTGCAAGACATATTAACGTGTGTCCCAAACATGAATTCAAGTTCTTAGTTATTGAAATAATTCCGGATAATTTTAGGGGTGGACCGATGGATTTGAAATTAGAAGAGAAGGAACTGATTTGGCAGTTGAAATTAAATGTCTTAGTTCCGCAAGGTTTAAATGACTTTGTTTCTATTAAGAGTATCTTGAAATTAAAAGCGTTAATTAGATAGATTTATGTTTATATATTTTTATCGCTTTTTACTATATATTTATTAAATTATACAAATGTATTTTTACATGGGATTTTTGGAAGTATTTGTAAGGACTTTTATTATTCATTTGTTATTTGATATATAGTTTGTTTTTTTAGAGTTTGGCACTTTAAAATGAGGCTGTGTTTTTCCAAAGGAAATGATGTCTTTCCAAAGGAAATGATGTTTTTCTAAAGGAAATGATGTCATGATAAGTATTGTATTTAAGTGCACTTGTGTGTCTCAAAATTGTCTGAAGAAGTTTGCTCATTTTAGTAAACGAAAGTGCTAATTGGAACTGTTTTGAGTATCCGGTGTGGTCCTTTTTCCTCCTTCATTTTGTTGAAGTTTGTACGTTTTTTCTGAGTTTAACCCATTAAAGGATACTAAGGCTGAACTCCTTATTTCTAAACTACAACTAAACTCCAATAAATCAATCTATATCATCTGTATCTATCTACTTCCTGGTAATAATAATACCATAATAGAGAATATCCTAAGTTACTTATCTTCTACCTACCCACAAGAAACTATCATATTAGGAGACTTTAATTATGACTGGTCTTCTGTCAATACAGATAATCCTTCCTCACATATTAATCTTCATGGCTTTTCTCAGACAGTCAACACTACAACTAGAATCAATAAACCTAACAACAAAAAGTATTTTAGATTGGATTCTTATTAATAAACAGCAACAAACTTATTTAGTAGGAACTTTGCCTGATGATGTAAGCGATCATACCTTAACGTATATCATAAGACAAAAGAGTGACATTAATAACACCCCTACCTATAGGATCTCACGTAGCAACAAACACTTTAACCCATTATCATTCCAAAATGAACTAAAGGCCTGTAACTGGAACCCTCTAAAAACTGTCACCCTTGAAGGAGCTGTCAAATATTTCAATACCAAATTCTTAACAATCCTTGATCAACATGCTCTAAAACAATCTATTAGAGTTAAATCCAAACCAGCCTCCTGGCTGTCCAAAGAGACAAGACAAAAAATATTACTTAGGAATAAATCTTGGGCTAAGTGGAGAGCTACCAAAACTACCTCGGATCAACAAGCCTTTAGACAGTTAAGAAATAGTACTAAAAAGCCATTTTTACAGACAAAAAGAACTACTATTGTAAATTACAGCAAACTCACCATAATAACCCTCAAAGGTTCTGGTCAACCTTAAATAGACTCCTACACCCAGGCCAGTCTAGTACACCTTTCCCCTTAGGGGCTGAAAATAATACCTCACATCAAACTGCTAATGCCTTTAATACCTTTTTTACTGACACCATTAATTCACTAGCTAGTCACCTTTCCATAGATAAATCTAGCCTTCCCACCTCCACATCTCCTAATCTCCCTATATTCCAACTACAACCCATCTCTACTACCTATATCCTAAAACGTATCCAAAAACTTAAACCTTGTACCCCCTCTGCTGATCAGTTACCATCTGAATACCTTCAAAAAGCAGCTGAAGAAGTTGCCTATCCCATATCCATCCTTATAAATAGAACCATCATTGAAGGAACCATCCCTGCTATATCCCTTTACATAAAAGAGGTAACTCCAATGAGTATTCTAACTGCAGGCCTATAGCACTCTTATCACCCTTAGCAAAAATTATGGAGAAATGTATTCACCATCAGCTAATGGACCACTTAACTCAATATAACTTACTAGCTAACTGCCAGCATGACTTTAGGCCATTTCATAGCACCACCACAGCTCTCCTATCTTTTACCGATTGCATCAATAGAAACCACAATAACAACATCCTCTCATCAGCACTCTTTATAGACCTGTTAAAAGCCTTTGATATGGTAAACCACCTCCTGCTCATAAAAACCCTAGAATCTCTTTCTCTTGACCCCAAGGCTGTTCATTGGTTCACTTCCTACCTTAGTAACAGGCAACAGACAGTTTCTGGGAAAACAAACTTTCATCCCTACTGCCAGTCTCTCTTGGGGTCCCTCATGGCTATATTCTAGGACCTCTTCTCTTCTCTTTATTCATAAATGACTTACATGCAGAAATACCTCAAGCTACATGTATTCAATATGCAGATGATTCTACGCTCATATGTTCTGCTAAAACCACATCTGAACTACAAACACTAACACAGAATGTATTTAGCAAAGTTGAGGAATGGTTCTTGAAACGTTGCCTCCTTTTGAATGCCAAAAAAAAACAAACTTCTGCTCTTTAGGCCTAATAGTACCCCCCCCCCCCCATAGAATTCTCTATCAAATCCAATAATGGCACACATATATCCCCTGAGTCTACCACCAAGCTGTTAGGTATTATAATCGACAATAACCTCACTTTTGATAATCACATTAATAACACAATTAAAACCGTAAATAGAAAACTGGGCTTCTTCTATAGAATTAAAACCTTTTTAATTCCAACAGCCAAAACTACACTTGCTCACTCTCATCTTATTTCCTCTCTTCTTTACGCTTCACCCATATACACTAACCTAAAGAAAAATAATCTCACTAAACTAGCAAACACATACAATAGCATTGCTAGATTTGCTACTGGGAACCCATTTAGAACTCACCACTGTCAGAACCTACAGCAACTAAACTGGCTTGAACTAAAAAACATGCTGGCACTTTCCCAACTTACCTTTGTACATAGGATATTTTACCAACCTAAAAATACCCCTATACTTTCTAACCTTATCTCCCCTTATACTAACCTAAATTCCTTATGCTCTTCGATTAAACTTCTTGTGAGGTCAGCTAAGTCTAACAACATCACTGGTGACTCCCTATTCTCCAATACCATAGGTAAATGTTGTAATCTTCTACCTACTGCTCTAACTTCTATTCCCTCCCCCTTCCTCTTTAAACAAAAGCTTAAAAAACATCTTAAAACACACTGGTTATGCCCATGCATCAATGCTGACTAATCTTGTGATTCCACTAATTATTATAGCAATAACCCACGCCTGGGTGTGGGTAATGCTGGACCTGCGGTTGGCGTGGGGGAACCAAAGCCAACCGGGGGTGGTATTAGCACATTACACCCCCACAAGTGTGTTATTATTATACATGGACGACATTATTTAAGAAAGAAAACTAATACTTTCTTAATCTTTAAATATATCTGCTGCCTGCTTGTCCCTATGCCGATGTCTGGCATCGGCCGCAGTTCTGATATGTACCTTTGGCCCGCGCTGTACAGCAGAGCTTTAGAAAGAACAAAGAACGGAGAAAGCAGATTTTTTTTTTTTTTTTTTAATTATGGGTTTTTTTAATGTTTAAGATATATTAAAACAAGAAGAGAGTTGGTCAAAAGAGATGTTAATTAAAAAAATTTCAAAATGTTTACACTATCATAATATAGCAAAACAACGCAAAACAGTAAAAAGTCTCTTCAACTGTTCGTAAACTGTGTTTTGCTGTGTTAAATGGGTTGTTAGGTAGTAAGATGGTAGCTAAATCTTAAAACAGCTTTTAAAATAATATAAATTTATTAATTAAAAAAGTAATCGCTTATGTTAAACCTATGTTAAAGAATTTTTAAAATGTGAAACAACTAATGGAAAAAGTTGGTCTCGGACTTCAATCTTTTATACTACCTTCTTTTACTTTTCTCTACTGATTCCCCTTGGGAAGCTGATTTCAAAAGCACCTTTGCAAGTAGCCTGTGTTACAAATTATTATAAAACTTTGGATGTGTAAATAATTGCTGAATGTATTTATATCTTCACGAATGTTTTACTGTAACAGAACTCTTCTATCTTGTATTCTGAAATCGAAATTGGGTGATGTCCTTCCTAGTATATATGCATGATTAGTTTAATCTAGTTTAGAATCATGTTTTTGCCTGGAATTTCGACCTCCTTTCTTTCCTTTTGTAAATAATTTCTCTGTGTTTGTTTCTATGTGGAGCTTTTCTCCCCGGGCCTCTGCTGAAAATGGAAATGTATCCACTTGGACTAGCCCGGTAAACAAATGTAAAATAAATAAAAAAAAAATATGATTAGATTTTGCATAATTTTTGTCGCACTCAGTTTTTAAACTTGTTTTTCTGAAGAGTATCCTGGAATCCTAATGGAAGTGAAAAGAATTGTGTGCTATTCAGTATTCAGATTTTATGATAATTATGTGTCCAGATGTTTGGCTGTCTGTACTTGAGAAACATTATACTTATTTTTAATGTCTGCAGGTGGACAGGTATGAGGCAAAGTGTGGCTTCATTCTTAATGGCTAGCTCTCTTTAGCCCTTATCTAAAAACATTTGCAGTTGCCTGCAGATTCTAGCTGTGGAGCTTTTTCTTTAGCTAGTAGTACTGCTGTAGTACTTCTGAGGTTCGAGGGAAGATAATTCCACTTGGCAGAGATACTCTTTCAGAAAGTTGTTTATATAAAGGGGATTTTTCTAAGTGGTGAATGAATTACACAGAGAAAGAAAGAAAAGTGTTTTCATTTCTTGATCTGATTTTAATTTCATTTTAACAGTTCATCTGCTTTAGCTAAGTTCTTTAAGGCCATATTAGTAATTCCAGTTTATAGTTGCGCTGCATTTTGCTGTTCAAATGGTCTAACTGTTGTTATTAAGCCCTGGTTTCATTCTTGTGTACTGACTGAATATCAGACTAGTTCAGGACTTGTCTTTGTATTAAGACAGCTCCAGGCCAGTTAGCTCAGAGCTAACACTCTCCCCAGGACTCAATAAAGCCTACATGGTTGTTTTTCACCATGTGTGGTCAAGACGTGATGGGCACACGGCCACTGACAATTTTAGATTCAGTAAGCACCATATAGAGGCGCACATCGCCATGCAAACCAGGTAAACACAGAGGTATGCTAATTACAGCATAAGCAGCCGAATTGCATGCTAATCAACCAATCCAACACTGTGGAGCTATTCAACAAGCTATAAAGCATCCATGTAGAATCCATGCTGGTGTTTCCTGTGAATTCCAAACCTTATGAAATGCAGCCACAGAAATGAGTCTACACAGACAGAATATTAGGGGGTGCTGCTGCTTTAATCCATTTGTATGTGCTACAGGCTGAAGCCAATGCTGCTGCTGCTAATAGGCCTAGACTGAGAAGGAGAAGAGTTTTCAAACTCCATTTCACTTTTTACAACCAACATGATGTAGAAAGAGCTACAGAGTGGACAGGGACACACTACAAGAGCTCTGCAACCACTGCTGTCCTCAACACAGAGCCAGAGTCAATTGAGGGGAAACCCATTCCAGTGGAGACAAAGGTATGTGTGGCCCTTAGGATCTTAGCTACAAGTACCTATCAAAGACCAACAGGGGACATGCTGGGGGTGTCACAGGCATCAGCATTCAGGATCCTCCACCATTTCCTTAATTCTATGCTCCAACATGCCAGTAACCACATATATTTTCCCCATAGTTTTGATGAGAGGGTCAGAAATGTGCAGGAGTTCTGCCATGTAACACACTGCCCTGAAGTACTGGGTACGATAGATTGCACATATATAGAAATGAAGGCACCACCTGGGGAACGGTAGGCTCTACGTGAACAAAAACTCTATCAACTGCCAAGTTATGTGTAATGCCAGGGAAATCATCTTGAACATGTGTGCTGGCAACCCTGGCAGTTACCATGAATCATATATCTGGCACACAACCCAGCTGTACCAGATGTTTATTTTATTTTATTTTACATTTGTTTACCGGGCTAGTCCAGCTGGATATATGTCCATTTTCAGTGGAGGCCCGGGGAGAAAAGCTCCACTACATACTACTAAACAATGTCATAATATACAGGAAAATAAAAAAAAAACAAAAATAATAAATCTTGAAACAGGTTGTAGTTGAATTAAGTTTAAATCTAGGATAAGTAATCTAAAAGAAAAAAAAAGAAAAATAAAAGAAATAAATTGTAGTGAAAGTAAGAAGAGAAGGAAGAAAAGAGAAAGATAAGGAAGTTAAAAAAAAGAGGCTAACCAGGGTTATGACAAGGGAAGAGATACAAGATATTTAGTAATAAATTTTTTAGTAGTTTGAAATGAGAGAGTGAACTTAGAGATGTAAGGTCTTGTGGTAACTTGTTCCCATATTTGTGTTATTTTGGAAGAAATGTTTTTGACCTTGATAATTTTGATGTTTGGGGTGTTTTTTTGGTTGTTGGTGTGGGGCAGTATTTTAGGTTTGTTATGTGATAGGTACCTCTGATTGTTATAGAGAGTCAGGGGTGAGAAGGGGATTTGGGGTGCATGAGTGAGTTGATAGTGTTGATTATATGGTGTGGTGGTTGTGGCAGTTCCACAAGCTTCTTTTAATTTCTGATGAAACAATGATGAGTTCTATTTGAAAACAATGATGAGATATATTTATTATTTGATGTAGTTTGTTAAGTTGTGTTTAGATATTTTTAAGTTATTTTGATAATATTAAGGTTGCTAGGGGGCATTTACAAGGTAAGTCTTGAGTCCGGACTGTACCGTGTAATAATAGGAATGAGAGGCATATCCTTGTATCACACTAATACAGCAACATATCCTTGTCTGCGCCATAACATTAACTCACCTTTGCCCCCCACAAAAGAACAGTCTATTCTTGTTTGTGCCATAACAGTGACTCATCTTTGCCCCCCCCTCAAAAAGAACACAAAAATGACACATTTTGCTAACAAACCATCTTTGAAATGCTAAAAGTGTTATCAAAGGAACTGTCCCTGAAACATTTGTACATTTAGGGGTTGAAAGGGGGGTGAAGTTGGCATTGAATCGAACTGCCAGGATACTGGTAATATCATTGTGATCAGGATATATAATGCCATTCTGTTGTAGCTCAGAGCAGATCTGAGCATTGCCATTTAGATTCTTGACATAGTTATAGAATGCCTTGTGGTTATCTTTGTAATCTTTGGCAATTTTATTTTCGTAACTAGCTTTGGAGGATTTTATGAGGGATCTCAGCTTTTTACTGAGGCTGGTAAGGGAGTTTTTTGTATCCTGGGATTTTCCTCTTTTCTGCAACAGTTTCTTCCTTTTGTTGCAAAGTTTGTTTATGGCAGGGGACCACCAGATTGGCTTCCTTTTTTTGGAGGAGAGCATTTTGGTTCTATTTAGGATGGCACAATTCATGCATGAGTGGATGTGCTCATACAGTGCCTTAGTGTGGGACTCAGCAGTCGAACTTTCAGTTCCCATCTGCATGGGTGTCATGAAGTTTGTAACTTCTGACTTGAGTAGCATGAAATTGGCTTTGGAGAAGATTTTTATGGAGGTTTCCTTACTGGGGTGGGGGGCAGGAGTGGAATGTGGATGTTAAGGGTGATTAGCTAATGGTCTGACCTGACCAATGAGAGGGTGACCATAGGTGTGGAGCATCGATTTCTCATGTTTGTAATGACCAGGTCTAGGATATTGGAGCCCCTGGTGGGACTATGGATTAGTTGATCCAGGGCATTGGAATTTATGAATTCCAAGAAACATTGGGGAAAGGTGCTGGTACACAAGTAGTTTTCCCAGTTAATGGCAGGGTAGTTGAAATCACCCAGTATTAGGGTGTTTGGTTGTATATTAATATTTTCCAGTATGTTTAGAAAGGTGTAGTGAGAATCTTAGGGCATGGTGGGGGATCTGTAGCAAGCTACAGTTTGGATTGCAGTCTTACCTAGTGTTAGTTGTACCTGGAAAATGTCAAATGCATTGTGTTGGGCAACTAACCTGGTGGTGTGAATATCCTTGGTGAATATAGACACTCCTCCACCTTTAGTGTTTGGATCCTGGTTTGGTGGCTGAAAAGTGTGGTAAGAGGTGTAGCCTGGTATTTCCGGGTTGCTCTCTGGAGCCTTGAACCAGGTCTCAGTTACTGCACAGATATCGATGTTCTCTATTTTTAGGAATGTCTTGAGAGAGTGCATTTTGAGGTTTATACTTCTAGCATTGAGTAGCATTACCTTCAGATTTTGCATGCTTGTACCTGTTACGGTGGTGGTTTTGTCCTTTGAACTTTGCCTAAAAAAGGCACTATAGGGGTGGCAAGGCCCTTTGCCAGTAACCTGAATCCCAGGGGCGACAGGTGCAGACTATCTCTGGCAAAGCATCATGGTCTGTTGATCATGTCATCCCAGGCAGACAGATACTGGATACCCTTTGAATGACACCAGAAGCTTAGCCAATTGTTGAAGTCAGTCATTTTGTCCTTATATTGTGGTATCATTCTGGGCAAAGGCAGTATGCTACTCAGGGCTATGGTCATACCTGCCTGGGCTACATGATCTGAGAGCTCTTCCATGTCTCTTTTCATGTAGTCCAGGGAGGTACGTCTAAAGTCATTCACTCCAACATGGACAATGACAGAGTCATATATGTATTTGCTGTGGAGTGACTTGAGTGCATGAGTTATGTGGTGGATCCTGGCACCCGACAGGCAGCTCACTGTAATTTTCTCCTTGTTCAGCCTGGTGAGTGGCTCATCAGTGTGCCTGACTATAGAGCCACCTATGACTAAAGTGTTAGGTACATTGTCTTGCCTTAGCAGCTGTTGCTGGGTGGCACACTGGTGTTGTGAGCTATGTGACACTTTGGTTGTGATTGGTGTTTGTTTGCATTTCAGCTTCGGAGGTCCTTGTTGCTTGGGCAGGTTACACTTAAGGGCCTCCTCATATGTGGATTTAGTGTTGCTATGTGTGGGTGTTGGTGGTGTGAGTTTAGAAGGGCTATGTGTTGCTTGAGGTGTAGTGCAGGTGTTAACCTTCTCCTCTTGACTGTCTAGCACAATCTTGGGGGGAGAGAGCTTTGCTTCCAGTTTGGCTATGTAAGTGCATCTCTCACAGGTTGTAGTCTAGGGTGGTAGGAGGAGAGGGGTGTCTGTATACATGAGGCAATTGCTGCATTGCCCCAGTATGCCCAGATTCACCAGGTGGATAGGAGAAATCAACGGAAGCTGACCCTTGGACATGCCTGGTTTGGTTCTTTTTTTGAAATGTACAGGAGCTGTTTTCCCTTACCTTAGCAAGGTACTTTGCAATTATAGGCTGTTTAGTGTGTATGATTAATTTCTCCTTATTAATAAGGAGAGTTGAGTGTTTGCATCAGTTTAAGGCTTCCTAGTTCTTTCCAGCAGGTATTAGAGCAAGTGCTAGTCACAGGGATGCTTAAAGATAAGATGAACCAAATGCTTTATCCTAAACACTGCAGTGTGCACTAGAGAAGTTAGATGTGATAGTAAGTAACTTAAGTTTTACCTGTCTAAAAAGTTAAGTTTTAGTGGAGAGTCACTATTTTTAAAACAGCAAGATAGACTAAAAGAGGGTGATCACTTTTGTATTCCCGTACTATGGAATACAGTAGGATGGCCAATAAATTTAAATAGTTGAAGGGGAGTGCATATTGAGTTGAGTTATTTGCTGTGAAGCTGTTTGTGTGGCAAAGAGGGCTAAGGCACCCATCCTGTGTTGCGAAGGTGCATTGGAGTGAGAATTCAAATCCAAATCTATGCAGTAATATCTCATGGGTGCTAACATTTTCTAGCGTGTGTGTCATGGGTTGCTTTTCCTCACTTCAGCTACCTCACCCTTTTCTTTTTTTTAATTGGCCAGTGTTTGTGTAATGTGCCACTTAGCACAAGCACAGGAGATGGGAAAAATGAATGTCAGGTTTGGCTGTGCTTATCTAGTTTGCACAAAGAGCAGCAGTGTACAAACTGGGCAACTGGCACACCCAGGAAGCAGACAGGACCCAGACAGCCAAAAATAGAAACTGGATGCATTAAGTAATACTATTGGGCATCATGCAATAAGCGATGTTGCACTGTGGTTAACAATGAGACCTTAAGAATGAATAGTAAAATAGGGAATGTTATGTAACTAATCCCGTGGTAGCAGGTGTAAGTGCAGAGCTGGAATACAGATGGTTCTGGGTTCTAGTACAGGGTGTGCAACATGAGTTTTACTGTTGTGACATTGCAGTTTATAGCAATGAACTGCAACACAGACAAGTATTTTCTCAACTTTCTTGTGGCAACAGCTGTGAGTGCAGGACTGCCATAGGCATGGTCCTGGGTTTGATTACAACATATGTCATACACTTTTACTGTTATTCCACTTACCATTATAGTCACTCTCACTTATACCACTTGACATAATGGTGCAGATATGAATTATATGTATGAGGGCTAATACATTATTCTTGTGAGTTATTTATGTATATATGTATATATGTATGTATTGTCACATTTATTACCAGATGTATGACTGTGGGTATACTGTGTATTATATTCCTGTAATTATATTTCTGCTGTCTGGTCTGGCATGGCCTTCACATTTGCCTAACACACATGTACAGCTGCCTGTACATCCAATAACCTTGAAATTGCATATGCAATTGCGTAATGTCTCACTGCTTTGGAGGTACACACTGCTTAGCACCATGCTGCACGATGGTAAGTGGAGTGCAACATTTTCAAACAGTGTGTGCACTCCTGGTAACCGTGATAACTGGAATTGGTGGGAAACCATCACTCTGCATTGCTCTTGATCCATGGTAGACATGGCAGGCATTGGTGGAGAAGGTGTCAGGTTTAGGGCACAGAGATGGGGATCCAGGAGTCCAATATTTTTATTGGACTCATAGATAAGAACCATAGTGCCAGGCTTCTGCATGGGGACTATTCTGGCCCCCAATGAAAGTCTGAAGCTTGGGATAGTTTAGCCCAGGCTGTATCCAGTGCCACCAGTATCCTGCCCACTGGTGACCAATGTAGGCATCATTATAATGACCTATGGAGAAGGAAGAGGGATACCCTCAATGCTTGGATTGAGGAATTTAGGACTGTGGACATCCTACACCTGTATAAGTATCAAGTACAGAAAGTACGTGTAACACTTAAAAGCTGAATATAGGGAAGACTGTTATTCATAATGGTGTTCTGTTTTTTTCACAGCTGCCATGGACTGAGATGTCAGTGTACAAACCCATGGGGGGTAGATTGGCAAGGATGAGGGAAGCATGTGGTATGTACGCAGCAGAAGAGTAGTGTTATTGTAGCATTAAAAGTTAAAGATAGCTTTTTTTGGTATGTTATTCAGTTGTATCAGATTGAGCATGCATATCTTGACTGTAAAAGCAAATATGCATGCATTAGTATGTAGTACAAACCAAGAGTACAATATTAAACTTTAGTCAGAGGTTGTGGGTTCAAACACTACACTTTCCAACTATACAATACTGCTGTTAATTCTTCAATTATATTGAAATTAAAGTAAAACCACCTATACCAGTGTCACACATGGCCTGCTGTAAACTGTAATCTGTGTAATTGGAACACGCATATTTATTATTTATTTGCTTATTTTATTTTACATTTGGTTACCGGGAAAGTCCGACTGGACACGTCCTTTTTCAGTGGAGGGCCGGGGAGAAAAGCTCCACAATTAAGACACGTTACATTTGAACCTGAGTTTGGCAAATACATTTACACATTATTAAAATATAGTAGAATACAAGTTAAAGGTTTATGAAGTTACAACATGAGCAATGAATAGCACCATTTATAGAGAATTAGATTGTAATAGGGAAGAGTCAATTTAATGAAGGACACTTAAGGATAGAGAAACTGTTTGCAGTTTTGCTGGGATATTCAAACAGATTTAGTGAGGTTCATATGATAGTAGCTATAATAGGTAGATGTAAGATAGCAATAGTTTTATAAAGGGGAGGTGGGTGTGATCTAGCCATGGCTGACACAGTTACAGAACCATGTTCCTGCCAGGTGTGATTTTAGTGGAAGTGCACTAAGGAGTTATTGGATGCTATGTCGATGGGTAGGGAATTCCATTTTTTGGCAATATAATAGGAGAAGAGAGATGCTCCTGCTATATTATTTACTTTAGTTACTTTGAGAAGGGGTTTATTATTTAATCACAGTACCCTGTTGCTAGTATAGATTTTGAAGTGACGGAGTTTTATCAGGATGTTATATAATTTTGTGGGCTAATGTAAGTTGGTTGTAAAGGAGGAGCTGGGGAAGTTCCAGCCAGCTGAGCTGCTTTAATGCTTGACAGTGGTGATTAACAAAGGGGGGTATCAGTGGCAAACATAACAATTTTGTCATAGCATGACTCTAGTTTTGTTATGTCTGTTTTTCTGAGATTGATTAGTATTGGGGAGGCATAAAGGAGAACTGAGACAAGGTATGTACGTGCTAATGTGGCCTTTGCGTCTTTTGCGAGAAAAGGTTTGTTTCTATAGAAAGCGCCCATTTTTTTATGAACTTTCTTTACAATTAAGGAGATGTGCATATCAAATTTCAAATTACAGTCAATTTGTACTCCCAGTAGCTTGGTGTGTGTAACAGGGGAGATAGTAGTGTTATTGTGGAATATGATATTAAATAGGGCATGTCTGTAGTGTGTATAGTGGGTCTATATTAGAACATCGAAGTTTCACAACTTTGACTGTTCTAATATCGACCCCTATTCAGCGAACATTGAAAATAGTAAATCTGCAGAACACCAAATTTCTTCCTAGGGAAGGAATTCGGTTGGCCGTTCCTGTGGCTTTGCTATGTTCAGCACTGTGGTGGAAAGTTACAGGTCAGGATCAGGTAAGTGTGCGATTGTGTGGACGTGAGGGTTAGGGCATGGGGTAGGTGAGTTAGGGTTAGGGTGCGGGTCAGGTAAGTGTGCAATTGTGTGGGCGTGAGGTTTAGGGCGGGGTAGGTGAGTTAGCGTTAGGGTGTGGGTGAGGTGAGTGTGAGATAGTGACGGACCTTAGGGTTAGGGTTTGGGTTAAGGTAAGTGGATAGCTAGTGGTGTGTGTACAGTTTAGTGTGGGGTTAGATGTAGGATTTTAGGTGTATGTGTGTGGATTGCTGTTTGTTTGGTGTGTTTGTGTTGTGTGTATGTGTGAATCACAAAAAGAACGCCAACTCCTATTACAGCATAAGCCAGACAAAAAGGCACATAAAACTGCCAACAAGATGAGTCCAAAGGTCGTACTACAAACAGTGGTTTAACACTTTTTTATTTAAAAGAAAGAGCGTTTTCGCCGTAGTTATACTGCAGCTTCATCAGAACAAAGAAAACACATTCAAAAGTACCGCTGACATATATATGAACAAAACGTGCATGGTGTGGCTTAGTAATTAAGTGAATTTAAAGAAACACTGTATCAAAGCCATGCTATATGCACTTGTTAGAAAAATATGTATTTAAATATATGTGAAATGCTAGTTTAAAAGCAAAGTAGTTAATAATGCATTTTATTCTATTAATCATATAACAGAAGGGATAAAATTCATGTGTAAATGCAAGTAATTTCTGAAACTGCAGTGTGCTTTGACCCCTGACCCTGGCAGCTGTTAGCTCAGAAAGCTCAATGTGATGTTTTTCATAAGGGATTATCTGCTGGGTCAGGAGATTGAACATATAAATCTTCCGTTCCCTTCCCGAGTCCTTGTATAATAAAATCTTTTCCTTCCTGTAGTTTCAGAATTCAGCCTTGTAAGATTAGAACACAGCTGTGTAAGAGAATGAATTAAAAACTGAATCTGCTATTGTATTGTACTGATAAGAGAAGTAAACTTACAGAAAGACATTATAACTGACCAGATGGATAGCAAAGCCGTATTGTAGTTAAAGGAAATTTTTTTAAATGCATTACATCAGCATTATTAAATGAATAGAATACTGTTAGTAAAAGTGATGTAGATGCCTTGTGACTAACCACGTCAGTAAGGTGGGAATAACTTGAATGCAGACTGTATAAAACATTCAGTATTTCCCACCTTATGTTAGACAAAATTCTATACTTGTACTGTATGGTCTTTTGCCTCCTGGTGTACACTAGTAAACTTTTGCATCTGAACCTCCTGTGTTGTTGACTGTCATTTTAAAAAGCCTAATGATTTTACAGTCTGATTTTTAATAATTTATTTGGCAGCACTCAAGTAGTGTAATCACTCAAATGGAGTGTTACATTTATAACTAAGTCTGCATATAAAAAATACTGAGTATTAGCAACCTCAATAGAAACAGTTATAGTTAGTTGTAATTATAAACTGTAAACATAATGTCTTGCTTAACATAAAAATGCAAATACAACAAATAATAAATAGTGATGAGTTATAAAAAATGTGTAGAGCCCACCATGTATTAACTTACTTGAACCTGTGCAAGATTACCAACAATTTAAAATGTCCTCGCACATAAATAATAACAAACTTTTTTACAGTCATAAGAAAATGTAAAAAGTAAATAAAAAATAAAAAATATATGCATATTACATGAAAAATGTAAAAAATCAGTTGTAAAACCACAATCACTTAAAAGTTTTATCCTTAAAAACATTTAAAAAAATATAAAATTAAATTGTGCATCATAAACTATAAAGTCTACACCTTAACTTCACTATCATCTCATGTAATTCTTCATCCTTAATATACAAGAGATGTTGCAGTTTTCATTTAACCCTGGAACACAAAATGAGTTCAACCGTAGTTGCCATTCCAGTTCCTGAATTTCTAATGTAATGTTAACTGGTCCACCCCTCATAGATTGTGGTACTACTTCAATAGCAATAAAACAAAAAACGTGCCCCTCATGTTTTAAACAGTGTTTTGCTAGGGCATTTTCACATTTTTTAGTTTTTATTGCATACAAATGCTCATATACCCTATCACGCAACCTTCGATCAGTTTTTCCTACGTAAAATGCTTCACAACAATTACATAGGGCGAGGTAAACAATAGATCTAGAAATGCAGTTAAGTTTATGATTAATATAATATTTCCTATTACCAATTTTAAAAGAGCTGCAAGTTTTTACAAACTGACAATACTTACAGAACCCACACTGCGTGCAACCTTTATATTTTATGTTGTTATTTGACCCATTGTTGTTTTCAAGAATAGATTTTAAGTTACTCCCACGTTTATATACAAAACTAGGTCTATCCCCAAGTTTTTCATACAGTTCTTCGTTGTTCAAAATGAAGTACCAGTTTTTAATTAAAATATGTTGAATATCGTAGGAATTACTACTGAAAGTAGAAGTAAAGCTTGTTTAAAAAAATTCTGTATTCTTAGTACCTCTTCTGTTATTAATGCTCACTATTACTGAATCCTGCTCCCTCACTTCTACATAAGAATTAGAAGTGTCTACTTCTAAAATTTTCTTTCTAAGCCTGGCTTACGCTGGAATAGGAGTTGGTGTTCTTTTTGTGATTCACTAGTTTGTTTTTGTTTTGATTCGTTTTACTTGTGTGTATGTGTGTCAGAACAGTGAATTCTTTCCCTGGGAAAAAATTTCCTGTTCTGCATGTTCGATATTGTCAGCGTTCACTAAATAGGGGTCGATATTAGAACATTTGACGTTTTAAAAAGTCGAGGTTCTAATATAGACCCGTGTCTAGTAGGAAGGGAGATCATAAGTTGTGTTTTGTTAGGGTTCAGTATTAGTTGTGAGTCTGTAAGCCATTTCTCAACAGATAGAAAAGAGTCTTGGGTCAATGACTGGAGTTGGAGTGAGGGTGCTGCACAGATTAATGTGGAATCATCTGCACATTGGACGATTGAGGTGTGTTGTGTAGAAGTATGAAGATTGTTTGTGAAAATGGGGAATAGTAAGGAGCCAAGGACGGTGCCTTGAGGAACCCCTAAGCTTTGGAACCAGCTTAAAATGTTATTACTAAAATTTAGTTCTGACAGAGCAGTAATACGTTTGCTGTGATTTACCATATCAAAGGCCTTGAAAAGGTCCAGGAAAACTGTAGATACATATTGCCCATTAGGTCTATGGTTATTTACTGTATGGCTGAATGACATAAGAGCAGTGGTATTGCTATGTGAAGGTCGTAACCCATGTTGAGTGTCTATCAGAAGTTTGTGTGTGTTGAGGTAGCCCATGACTTGTGCGTGTATACACCCCTCTAGGACTTTAGATAGCAGAGAAATTATAGAAATAGAGTGATAGTTACTCATTTCTTTAGAGTGGTATAGTGTGGGAGACTTTCCACATGCCTGGGACTTATTGTGGGATTTTATCTTGCGGCACCATTTTTGTGGATTTGTTTCTTAGTTCTAGGTATGTTCTTTTTGAAGCATGGTATCTAGTTTTTTGCCATTGGGCCCAAGCTTTGTCTCTAGTTTTCAGGAGGGATTTGTCTTTTTAGTCAGCCATGGAGCATAGGTGGATTTAATTCAGATGGTTCTGGGAGGTGTGCTGGAGTTGATGATGTTTAGAAAGGTTGAATTGAACAACTGAGTAGCTTAAGAGGCTTCCAGTTATATTTTTCCAGAGTTGATATAAAATCAGTGGTATCAAAGTGTCTTTTATTGCTTGTTACCTTGTATGTGGTGGGTCTGGCAAGAGTTGAGAGTTGTCTCATCAAGAAAGTTGGCAGGTGGTCACTAAAGCTATTTGAAAGGCAGCCAGAGTGATAGGTTTGGGTTGGTCTATTTATCAATCTCCTGTCAAGGATTGACTGTCTGTTGTTTGATTTATCAGTTCTTGTGGGTGTTTTAATGGTTTGAGAGAATCCATGGAGGTTGATGCAATTTGTGGAATTCCCTGAATTACATGTCTGCCAGTCTATGTTAAAGTTACCCATAATAATAGTTGCCTGAGGTAGTGTCTCAGAGGCCCAATTAAGTAAGTTCTTGAGGCTTGTTATATTATATTATTACCAGGTGGTATGTAACATCCAATTATGTTAATGACTTTTTTGGAGTTAAGTTTAAGTCTAGAAATGACAAGTTCAGCATTGCCTAAGGCAGGGTAGGGGAGTTCCAATGTTTTGACTGAAAGGTGATTTTTAAATACTATTGCAATGCCACCACCCTTTTTGGTTTTGCATCATTACGTAGTATATTCTAGCCTGGACCTATGATTTTTTTATCATTGGTGTCAGGTTTTAGCCATGTAGGACTATATCTGGGGAGTATATTGAGAGAGTAGCATGAAATTTGTGTATTTTATTTAAGGTGCTTTGAATATTAACATTTAGTAGTAATACATTGGTGGCTTTTCTAGGGATTGTGAATATGGCACAGGGTCATTATTGGTAGGTTTGGTGCTATTAGAACTTGATGGTCCAGGGTTGGGGTCAAGGGCGCCCGCAGGCAGGTGCATTCCTGTTTAAGAATGCCTTTGCATCCCGTTTTAGGCGCCGGAACCATAGGGCGAGGAGGAGGGAAGTACCCTCCCACTTTTACAGTTGCAAGACCTGATCATGCATGTGCCGCAAGCTATGTAATTTAAATCACAAAAGTGCGCGGAAAAAAAAAAAACGATCGCATCAGTTCCTGGTAGTGGTAGCCACATTAAGTCAACTCCCATGGGTCAGTAAGCTGCATTTCATTTAATTTCTATATGGTGATGTTACAGCTTTCAAAGCAGAAAAATGCTTAGCGCTCTAACTATTGCAGTACTAGGCGGAAGGTAAAGTGCCATGTGCAACAAATGACTGGGTGTCTGATCATAAGTCAGCTTAGGTTTTTTTGTCGCGCATTTCAAGATTCAACTCTCGAGCTTTGCTGTTGTGAATTTTTTCACGTTCATGAATCAAACACAATAAGCAGGTTGATAAAGACATAGACATAATCCTCTGTTATTTTTTTTAAAAGGGTAAGCTAAGGAAGAACCTTACACTGCAGAAGTTTTTTTTTATATATATATATATATATACATTTAATGGAGACAGCCTCATGCAGGCTTGCCTCTGCTTACTTACAAACATGTAGAACATGCCACACTAGTGATTGATTTTGCTGTGACTAGCTAGACTGACAAAAAAAGATGGCAGATAACATTCTCCACTATGTGACTGGTAGGGAAAGACAGCAGACTACCCAGCTACTTTGCAAATTTGATGCAATGAAATACAGGATGCATAAGATGTGGGGTGTGATATGGCGATACATTCTGCACTGCAATATCATATAATGTTTCTCGAAAAGTATTAGTTACCATAGTTACTGGGTACTGGGGAGCTGTTCTGTACTTTAACATCTTAAGAGAACCTCTTCCTCTGGATTTTCATAAAATTATGTTTGCCCTAAAATATCATGCATTTTACAAAGTAGACAAAACAGAAATTTCATTAATTGCTGCCTTTTATGTTTCTAATTATATATTTTCTAACAGATGTAGCAGCTAAATGTAGTAAGGGATCTGGGAGTACAGCATGATGCAGACTGGGTGGGTTGCATAAACTAAGAACTGTATTAGCTTGCTTCTTTTATTAAATTGAAATGTTGCAATGTATTATAAGATGTGAAAGGTAAAGTGAAAGTTTAGATATTAGCTTAAATGTTGACAAAATATCTAAAGTTCAAAATATCAACAGTTAAAAATATCTAAAGAAAAAATATCTATAAAATTGAAATTACACCAGGGAAGGGTATATGGCCTTTCCTCACTGTTGCACCACTTCGAAGATGGTATATATAATTAGCAGGGGAAGTGGGAGTGCAACCAAATACTGGTTTGAGATCTGATTAGGTTTTATTAATGTTTTGTGCTTAGATTGCTTTTAACTGTTGGTATTTCGTACATTAGATATTTTTGTAGATATTTGAATAACTGCACAAATATATATTTGTCCTGTGTGTCATCAAGAAGGTACTTTGTCAGAAGCAGGTGCAGATTCTACCAATGTTCTAAGTTCATGATAGCAATATTTATAATCTGTTCCTATTTATTTTAGGCTTTGTCCAGATTTCTTGCACTAAGAGGTTGAGGTGTGTGAGAGAGAGAGTGAAATGCCCTAGTTAGTTAGCAGGCGGATTTTATTTTCAAGTGCATTTTCAAGGAATTGTGAGCTTCAAGGGAAGAGAAATGTACTGCTGCTCATGCTAATTCTACTTAAAATGTGCAACTGTTTTGTTTAGTAAATGGTATCACTATTGTGGTATAGAATTTTTAAAGCAGCACAGCAGGTAGCATACTTGCATCTTGATACAGAAGGCTATAGGTTCTACTCCCACAACATGTAGATTTGTATTTTAAGGAGGTGGAGTGCTACAGTCCTGAGTATGTCCTCCTTTGGATGAGATGTCTAATAACTATGAACTTGTTTTTCAGCTTGCCACCCATTCCCTATTGCAATATACCAGCTTACCATTTTTTTAATATAACGTAGGCAATTTATTCTTCAAGGGCAGCAGGCATTGAATTTATAAATTAAACACTGAAATATAAAGTTGTTTTCTAGCAACAACCTATTCACTGGTTTCAGATCTCTTTAATGTGGAATTATTCGGATGACTTTTACTTCTGCAAAGATTCTGCATATTAATTGATATTGGTGGATTGTATGACAGAGGTTTGAATATAGTGGCCCTTTATGGTTGAAATGTTCTCAATTGGGCAGGTTGTCATTATTGGTTCATATGATTTGTTTCATTGTTTAAAGGAAAAATGTTCAAAACTATAAATTTAAAACATGCTGTATTATACAAGGGATATAATTCAATTATTATATAGTATAATTAATACAGTCAGGAAGGTGAATCAAATAACGTTTCCATGGTTCTAAAAATGTGTGCAAGGAGCCTATGATTTGAAAACAGCCCAAAGGTAAACTTACCCTGCCACTGGCCAGATGCATTTTCTTTGAATGCGGGTTTCAATGTTGTTTCAGTGAATGTGGGTTTCAAAGGTATAGAAGTTTTAATGCTAAGTCTGTTTTCAATGTAAGACTATTGCTTTGTTTAGGTTTAGTAAATGTCTATCAGAGTTTGTGCTATAAAATTTGCTGTATTCTGGGCTGTGGTGTAGTTCCTGTGTTGTCCATTACCTTACTTGGATAGAAGGAAGTTTCTTTGCTCACCAGTGGGAGTGGGGAGCCTTGAGCAGCCTATCTGTCCCTGATGGAGTGACCTCAGCACAAGAGCTGTAGTAATTGGTTGTTTTGGACCATTACTAGCTCTTTTGAAGTTCCCTGTTTAAAATCCACCTCAGAGTGTTTTTTCTGGCTATACTACTCAGAGACAGCTCCACGTGGTCCAGCAGAGTGGTCCTAGCTACAGAGAAATGAGAAAAGCGACTACTTTCCTGATTTAAGTATTTTTTTCTGTTTTTTACTTGAAATACCTTCTCTTGCTTATTTTGAACAAGCTTATACTGTTTTTTAACTGTTTGCTGCATTATATAGTATCTGCACTTAAAATTTTACCTGGTCGAAAATTGATCGAAAATCTGTTTGTTTAATTTAACTGTTGAGGCTGCCCACTATAGTGTGCTAGCAATTTGTAACTGATTTATTACTGCCTTCTGTATTTCTGTATGTTTTCTATCTAAAAACAAAAAAATAATCCTTGTTTTCCCACCTCTCCTCGACTAGTTTAGACCAGTTTACAGGCTTTGCTGTATTCTGGGCTGTGGTGTAGTTCCTGTGTTGTCCATTACCTTACTTGGATAGAAGGAAGTTTCTTTGCTCACCAGTGGGAGTGGGGAGCCTTGAGCAGCCTATCTGTCCCTGAAGGAGTGACCTCAGCACAAGAGCTGTAGTAATTGGTTGTTTTGGACCATTTCTAGCTCTTTTGAAGTTCCTTGTTTAAGATCCGCATTTGCGAGGCTTTCTTGCGATTGTCATAGCTGGTTAAACTTTCTGGCTCCGCCAAGTCTGCTCTTCAAATTTTCCCTTAGAAAGCTCTACTCTTAGAATAACCAGTCTACTCGTTATATTATAAGCATAGCACTTGTTCTCAAAGCTTCTCTTCTAAGCAAGCACTCTCAAACTCAAGTAGCACTACATCCACCTACCACCCCAACCACTTCCCTTAAAGGCACAGCACTCTCTTATAATATTCTAGCATGTCGAGTGGTAGATTGCTAGCATCTTCTCCTGTTCAGCTGGTTAATCTGGGAATCTTGAGACAATGCTATAACTGTCTCATGTACACAGACAACCCTCTCCTCCTCCCAACAAACACAAATACATGTGAGAGATGCAACTATATAGCCAAACTGGAGGCTGAACTCTCTCAACTCAGGACTGGCAAGACCAGACAGGAGGAGAAGGTAACCACACACACAACAAACCCAGTCACACATAGACCTACCCCAACTGCAAATCAAGCACATAATAACACAAAAACATACTCGAGGCTCTATTAAAAAACTTACCAAAACAACAGAGGCTCCCAAAGCAGACACCCAAAAACCACCACCTCAAAACATAACACATGCAACACATACTTCAATAAATCGTGTGTCAATAAATCACAGCCCTTAAGGCCAAACACTATGCCTGATACACTAGTGATAGGTGACTCTATAGTCAGACACACTGATGTCCCACTTACCAGGCTGAGCAAGGAGAGGGTACGTAAGCTGCCTATCGGGGCTAGGATCCGCCATATAACACACGCACTCAGGTCACTCAAAAGCACATAAAATATGACTCCGTCATTGTCCATGCCGGCGTGAATGACCTGAGACGTACCTCCTTGGACTACATGAAAAGAGACATAGAGGAGCTCTCTGATTATGTAGCCCAGGCTGGTATGACCCTGACCCTGAGCAGCATCTTGCCCTCACCAAGAATGATGCCACAATACAAAGACAAGATGATCAGCTTTAATAATTGGCTCAATTACTGGTGTCATTCTA
The DNA here is from genome assembly GCF_019279795.1 of Protopterus annectens. Lineage (NCBI taxonomy): Eukaryota > Metazoa > Chordata > Ceratodontiformes > Protopteridae > Protopterus > Protopterus annectens. The sequence continues at coordinate 380,649,044 of NC_056740.1, forward strand.
GGGGGATCCAATGTCTGTCTGCTTGGGATGACATGCTGGACAAGCCATGCTGCTTCGCAAGGGACGGCTTGCACCTGTCACCACTGGGCTTCCGGATATTGGCTAAGGCTCTTGCCACCCCAATAGTGCCTTTTTTAGGCAAGGCTCAAAAGATGAGCCCATCACCTTAGAAAACAAAAATGGAAAAAAATTAAGGGTAATGCTGCTCAATGCCAGAAGTCTAAATCTCAAGATGCAGGCTCTCGAAGCACTCCTCAGTATGGAGAACATCGATGTCTGCGCTGTAACCGAGACCTGGTTCAAGGCTCCTGAGAGCACCCCAGCGCTACCAGGCTTTACCTCGTATCATGCTTTTCGGCCCCAAAACCTGGCCCAAACCACAAAGGAAGGGGGAGTGGCCATATTCATCAAGGATACCCACACCTCCAGGTTAGTGGCAACTCATGAAGCATCGGAGACCATCCAGGTGCAGCTAACCATAGGCAAAACTGCTATACAACTGGTTGCATGTTACAGACTACCCTCCCAATCTCAAGAACCCCACTCAGCCTTCCTGAAGACATTGGAAGATATGAATGTCTCACCAAATACCATCATATTGGGAGACTTCAACTACCCTAACATAGACTGGGTGCACTATTCTAGCCCTAACACCCTAGCCCAAAGGTTCCTGGAATTCATAAACTCAAATGCAATGGAACAGCTAGTCACCTCTCCCACAAGGGGGGATAATATACTAGACCTGATCATCACAAACATGGGGACAAAATGCTCCACACCGGAAGTATCCCCCTTACTGGTGAGATCTGACCACAAACTAATCACCCTGGATATACATTTACCACCTCCACCCCCAGCACAAAAGAGTACAGTGAGAAACTTCTCAAAAGCCGACTTTACACTTCTTAAGACTGAGATGGTATCATTTAAGCCCACAGAGCCAATGGAAACCACATCTCACAATGCTGAATCCTACACAAATGCTTTCTACGGATATCTCCAAGAATGCATGGATCGTGCAATCCCAAATAAAACCAAGACCCTCTCCACCAAAGGAAAGCGTCCTGTCTGGTGGACCCCAGCCATAAACAAGACAGAGCAAAATCCCATAAAGGGAAGGCATCTCTGATCAGCGCTAGTAGAAAGCTACGTTCTCTCATAAAAACATCCAAGGCCAACTTTGAGAGAAAAATCGCCAAGGACACTAAAGATAACCACAAGGCATTCTTCAGTTATGTTAGAAACCTGGGCGGAAACCCTCAGATATGCTCAGAGTTAGTACACAACGACAAAAAATTTACCGAACCCACAGATATTGCCAGCATTCTGGCAGACAGGTTCAGTGCAAATCTCTCCCCTCCCTCACCTCCAAAAGAAGAAATACTCATCCCAGCTGAATGTAACCTCCCTGTCATCTCTGATGTCCAGGTGTGAACCACCCTCAGCAAAGCAAAAAACACAGCATCTATGGGACCTGATGGTATCCCCAGCTGCGTGATACGTGAACTCCAAGAGGAGCTAAACCCGCATACAAAAATGTTATTTAACCTTAGCCTTACTACAGGATATGTACCTGAACACTGGCGTACAGCAACAGTGGTCCCACTCCACAAGGGAGGCTCCACTACAGACCCTGGGAACTACCGCCCCATAAGCTTAACCAGCCTGGTCTGCAAAGCTATGGAAAAAATTATTATGGAACTCATAAACAACGACATTGGGGACCTACAGACACTTGATCCCACCCAATTCGGCTTTGAAAAGGGCAGATCCTGCCTTTTGAACCTGGTTGACTTTTTCAAAACAGTCACTAGAGCCATTGATGAGGGCAAGGCAGTCCATACAGCCTACCTGGACCTGGCTAAAGCCTTCGACACAATACCCCACTCAGGGATCATAGATAAGCTAAACAGCTTAAATGTAAATCCATATGTCACAAGATGGGTTGCAAACTAGCTAAAGAACAGAACCCATAAAGTCAAAATTGCGGGAGCCATGTCAGACTCAAAGCCAGTCACAAGTGGTGTCCCACAGGGCTCTGTCCTGAGACCCCTCTTGTTCGGCATTTACTTCTCAGATGTGAAAGCAAACATGGAAGGGTTGTGGCTGACAAAGTTCGCAGATGACTGCAAACTAGGCGCCATAGTCGATACACCAGCTGACACATACATCCTACAGAAAGGCCTCACCGAAATGGACAACTGGTGCCGGAATCATGGCCTTAAACTGAATGCCAAGAAATGTATAGTCATCCCCTTTGGGAAAAACAAAGTACCCACAAATTATCACATAGACAGTAACCACCTGAGTACGGAAAAAGTAATCAGAGACCTGGGGACCCAAGTTGATAGTGACCTCTCATTTGACACCCACATTGCCAAAGTGGTTAGAAAGACTTTCTACCTTGCCCACCTTATCATGAAGGGGTTCACATCCAGATCAAAGGAGGTCATCGTGCCCCTGTACTCCTCCCTTATCAGGCCCATGATTGAGTACAATGCCCCATTTGGTATGTACCTCACCCAGCACTTACAACAGCTGGAGAGACCCCAGAAGTACCTCACCAAGAGGATCAAGGGTCTCCAACATATGTCATATGCTACCAAGCTAAAGAAACTCCAGCTCTATTCAGTAGCATACCGCCTGCTCAGTGGTGATCTGTGCCTGACGTACAAGGCCATGTCCAACCAGGAATTGATGGACATGCTCCACCTCAAAAAATCCAAATCCATAAAAACCATGAGAGCCAAAGATTTAAACCTCAGTACAAACATGAATAGAACATGCTGGAGGGACAGATTCATAACTCAGAGGCTTCCCATACTCTGGAACAGAATCCCAGCTCATGTTAGGCAGAGCCCCTCACTGACTCTCTTCAAGAGAAATCTTGACGAGTGGATGGGAGATCGTAGGTTTACCCCGGGGGTCACCCCTGTGTCGCTACTTGACAGAGGCACAGTAAACTAATTTTAATAAGTAAGGGTTCTTCAATGTGTCACTACTAGACAAAGGCACAGTATTCTAAATTTATTCTGTACACCTTAGTACCACTACATGGGGTGGCGAAAGCCACATCTATAGGGCTAGGCTTGCAAATGCTCCAGGGCAGATAGCCTAGTACTAAACTATGAAACTATGAAATAAAAGTTGTAAATGAAATCCAAATATCTGTAATCATTGTAGAAGTAAAGCATAAAACAGTATGCACACAGAGATTTGAACAGTGTCTATGACAAATGGGGAGAAATAGCCAAGTAATGGGACACTGGAATGGCTGCGTGGGTGGGGGGGGGGGGGCTGAGTGGGGGAGGGCTTGAGTTTGCACCCCCCCTGCAAAAAATCCTGCGGGCTCCCTTGGTTGGGGTCTATTTTCACTGAGAGACAACCTAGCTATTATTTGTGCCAAGGTTTTTATGAATTTGGTAAAGTACTTGTTATATTTGGTGGACAGTTTAGTGGGTTGATTGACAGCTTTGATAGGTGATGTGGTATGATGAGAGCTTGGTGTATGAATACTAGGTGGTTGGATGAGAAATGTAAATGATGTATGTTTCTTAGTAGAAATGGTGGCGGTGGTATGGTGTGGGTATGGATCCATGAGGCGTACATGATATATGGTAATGTGAGCTACTGCTGCTAGGGCTGCTAGTATATAAATATGTAGTTTGAGCATGATATTAAGATGTGGGTGTAAGGAAGGAAGGGGAGATAACTTACATTTGTAATATATGGTCTCAATGTATAGAGTGTTATTAATGTAGATACTAAAGGGAATGTGCTATCTACAGAGGAAGTGTGTGTAATATAGCATTTGAAACTGGATAAATGTGGAAATTTGTTAGTTGAAAAGGACACAGGCAGAATGTGGATAGAGATGGGAAGTGGAAGTGTTTGAGGGTATTGGAAGGGGAGAGTGTGGCTGTGGTGTTTGTTATGGAGGTGGATGGAATAAGGTAATTAGTTGGGCGGTAGTATGAAGGGGCTACATAGTACAGAGAACAGAGTAAGAGGGAGGTGAGCAGTTAGTGCATTGTTAATTTGCAAAGAGGTGGGTTTAACTATTACTGAGAGATGTTTTTGAGGAGGAATGGGGGGAGATTGTAAATGGTCACATGATGAAGTGGGAGTGGTTAGAGTGTACAAATCTAGAATTAATGGGGGTTGGTGGGAATGGAGGTATGGTAGGGGAGTGGAGTGAGCCCAAGCATAGCAAGGGTGAATGGAGAGGTATTAACCAGATGTGGTTTCTCTTGTGTTTTGCAGAAACAATCAGCAATAGTCAGCAAGACCAGGTAAGTAACCAGGGAGTGGAGGAAAAGAAGAGGAAAAAAAGAAAAAAGTCCAATAACTGTTTTTAAATTTGGAGGTTGGTTTATAGAGCCTTTATAGTGCAATGGTGGGTAATGTCAAGAAAATAGGGTTGTCATCTCTAAGTCTATAAAAACTTTAGTTATCTAAAATGTAGTCTGTAGCATAAGCTACAAGGTCAGGCATGAAGGGATTTGTGTATGACTAAATAGGTTGGGGGGATCAGAGTCAGACCTGGTTGCTGAGGGGAAAGTAGGGATAGTGCCCACGCTAGGTATGCTCACAGTCAGACGAGGTGGTTTTACAATTGAAGAGCAAATCAAATCAGATTATATTGCCAAGATAAAAATATTCAGTGACCAAGGGGATTATATACATATTAGCACTTTCAAGAAGTAAGCCGCTATTTTAAAATGATCCAGACTGCCTTGGAATGTAGATTTTCCGCTCACTGCAGCTCTTATGCACATGTCAAGGAGTACTTGTTGCAATCTGTAATATAGCGTGCACCTGTTAGGAGCTGGTAGTCTTAAAAGTAACAGCTATCTGTTAGGATGTGGTAGTCTTAAAAGTAAAAGTTAAGATAATTTTATTAATGCATTGTATGTCACACGTGAAGGTACTAATCTTATGTTTTTTTTTCTTACCCCAACCCTCATCTCTCTTTTTCATTTTATTTTTCTATTTGTTTTTTATTTTATTACCTGTCACCAAAATGTGTCCATGTCATCTATGTTCTCACCCCAACCCTCATCTCTCTTTTTTATTTTATTTTATTTGTCTATTTTTTTTTAATTTTATTACCTGTCGTCAAAATGTGTCCATGTCATCCATGTGTATCACACCACTAAATGCTCCACAGAACAGTGTGGTAGGCCTTCCCCACAGGATCCGCCTGCCTCCTCTAAACCAGCTCCAGCAATATTGTCTGGGAGCCAACCTGGCAGCCCCATCTCTGCTGGTCCTGCACTACTTGCCCCTCAGGTAGTCCTGTCAGAATGGCTGGTCCAGTGGTATCGTCCAGGAGCAGTAGTGGAGGTGGTGATTTTCTCACCTACACCAATATGCCAGAGATGGTGAATAGGGTTGTGCTCTGAATTTTTGATGCATACTTATGCCAGCTGGAGAGGCTACTCTCCCTCATTTGCACAGTAGTAGGAGGAGGAGAAGAAGGAGACATCTAGAACTCCAGCCATTGGCAGAGTGAGGTGACAGTGATGGTAGTCCAGTAACTGAGGACTCAATTCTCACTGCCATCCAGCTTGAAGACCATGGGTTCAGGATGTTCCCACCCCTCAGCCCAATCATGCTGTCCCCCAACCTTTTGCATCCATCACTGTCCCTTTCTCTTGTTTGTCTTGTCTGTCTGAAATTGCTTCCACACCTACCCAAATTACCTGACCCAGACATACCTACATCCCTTCCCCAACATTCATCTCTCTCTCACTCTTTCTCCCGGTCACCTGTCCCACAGAAAAAAAAATTGGTCCTATACATAGCTCTCCATTTTGCACACAGGTCTTCTTGAGACACTTGATTCAGTTCAATTGGCTATACAACATGACTATATTGTGGCTATCCCTCTCTCTGGAGGTGACACTCCAAACTCAGTTAATATTTTGCTCATACGTTCACTTTACACTGTTAAAGAAATGCATAGCTATGGTTCTTTCCTACTTTCCTCCTGCACATTCCTGCCCTGCTTCCCCTATGTTCTTCCCTCTGCTTGCTCCCTATCTCAACATTGTCCTATTTACCCCATTTAATTTCTTGAATGCATTATTGCATGATGGTGTGCATCACACACCAACTCACAGTAACAGTAATGTGAAAGCAGTTAAAAGTATTAGATACAGATGTATTCAAACCTAGGACCATCTGGCCTCAAACAGGAACGTATCACTGCATTAACACCTGCTGCCACAGAGTTAGTTAAGTAGCAGGTGCATTTCAAAGACTCAGTAGTAACTGTCAGACTTTAGCAATGTGGCTCACATTTGCACACTGCTTAGCAACACACAAACATGTGTATTTCACATACATATGCAATTTGCTAACCTTCTCGCAAGCCCGCTGCTTGACACACTATGGAAATCTGGTTCTACCTGAGTTCGTCGACATGCCACATAATCGACATTTACTTACCCGACACGAGAACACCGACAATCCACATCACCGACAGCTGACATAACCGACTACGAAAACGCCAACATCCATGTGCTAATAGCGCCTCTCGCTCCTACCATGTTCCAGGTAATGTAAATAGTTGTCTGTCATCAGCATAAATCATACAGTATACTCACAGGAAAATAACGCTATGCTAATTCTAATGCAGCCACACACAGTACCCAAACATGCTTTACCTTCCAACCTGTTCCTACTCAACTTATTCATGCCCTACTTAAGAAACTAAGACCCACCACCCTGGCTGCCGACCACCTCCCAGCAGACTATCTGCAAAAGGCTGCTGACACCATAGCATACCCTATCTCAATCTTGATCAACAGAGCTATATCTGAAGCTACTGTACCCACTATATGGAAAATCTCCCATGTCATACCACTCCATAAAGGAGGCAGTTCCACTGAACTGTCAAACTTTAGACCCATAGCTATTCTGTCACCTCTAGCTAAAATTATGGAGAAGTGTGTACACATGCAGCTCATGTACTACCTCACACAGAACAAGCTGTTGTCCAGCTTTCAGCATGGCTTTAAGCCACACCACAGTACTACTTCTGCCTTCCTTCTCTGATGTCATTAAGCACAACCAAAATAATAACAAACCATCCTCAGCACTCTTTCTAGCTCTATCCAAGGCTTTTGACATGGTTGACCACAAAATGCTTATAAATACCTTGAAGGCCTTCTCCTTAAACAACCATGCACTCCAATGATTTCAGTCCTACCTGCAGGGTAGGCAACAGGCAGTCCTATGGCAGGACAAGCTATCATCGCACCTACCCATCACATTAGGATTCCCCCAGGGCTCAATATTAGGACCCCTTCTTTTCTCCATCTTTATCAACGACCTTCATTCAGTCATCCCACATGCTACCTGCTTTCAATATGTGGATGACTCCACCTTGATTTGTTCTGACACCTCACCAGCTACTTTATTCACATTAACCCCAAATACCTTCATTACAGTGGAAAAATGGCTCTCCAATCAACATCTAATCCTAAACCCCAACAAAACTAAGCTGCTCCTCTTCTTCCTCACATGCAGGACCCCCCTGCCATCCTTCAACATAACTGCTAACAATGGCACTATCATCTCCCCAGAAGCCCAAACTAAACTACTGGGTGTCATAGTTGATAGCCTGAAGTTTGATGTGCATATCAATCAAACTATCAAAACCATTAATAAAAAACTTGGCTCTCTTTACAGAATCAAACCTTTCCTTACCCCACTTGCTAGAACTGTAATTGCCCGTTCCCATCTACTATCAACTCTTCTCTACACCTCACCTCTATTCTCCAACTTAAACAAAACAGATCTTAATAAACTATCATCCTGCTATAACCACATTGCCAGATTTGCTACTGTCACAGCCTACCGGACACACCACTGTCACAACATAAATCGCCTAGGATGGCTTGAACTGCCAAGCCTACTGCAGTTCAACCAGCTAACAGTGGCACATAAAGTTATTTACCAACCAGAAAATACGCCTGCACTAAAAATATTATCAGCCCCTACACCAGCAACCAGGCACTGCGATCATGCACAAGACTCCTAGTTCAAACATACAAATCCAACTACTCAGCTAGGGACTCTCTGTTGGCCAACTCTGTTGGAAAAACATGGAACAGACTCCCAGCTGACTTGAACCTAGAACCCTCACTAACCCATTTCAAAAACAAACTCAAGAAATACTTCAAAACTCATTGGCTATGTCCTTGCACTAACTCCCACTAGTAACCTCTCTATTTCTTAGGTGTCGTACCTTCAACTACTTCTAACTTTTTTCTATCACTCCATTTCAGGAAGGGTCAATTGTATAATTGCTGCTCAATGTGTCTTAAACCTGAATGTAATGTTATGTATATATAACTTTGAAAATAATGTCATGTTTTGTAAAGTGTTTTATAATAAGTTAGTACTATATGTGCTAAATGCTGGTATTCCTTATGACTGTAATGTGCTTGAAACTAGCATTTACTAAATGTTCAATGTGAATTATTATCTTGGAGCTTTTCTCCCCGAGCCTCTGCTGAAAATGGACATATATCCAGTTGGACTGTCCCTGTCAACAAATGTAAAATAAGTAAATAGGTTGTTTGCAGGTAGTTTGCATTATTTGAGGAGTTAGGTGAGATAACTAATAGGGTTTATTTGATTGTGGGATGAAGACATTTTTTGCTATTGACATTCTGTCTTGTGGTGTAAGTAGGTTAGTGATGGAGTATGAAGCTTTTAACTGAGCTGTGACTTTAAAGATGCAGGTGTTTTTATGGCTTTTGAAAGATAATGTAGGGTCAAGTAATAGGCCAGGGTACTTGCATTCATGACTGCGTGAATATTTTCATTGTGTATGTTGGGTATTTGCATAGGATTTGTAATAGATATTCTTTGGTGTGTACCTAAGAACATAGTTGCAGCTTAAAAGACATTAAGTGTTAGGTGGTCTGTTGACAGCCAGCTGCAAAGAATACTGATGACTTTTTGCAGGCTTTTTTTTGCATGAATGTGTAAGAAGAGACACTTCTGTGCAGCACTAAGTTGTCAGTGCTGGAAGTAATGTTAGAGGTAGGGATTAAAGTGTCAATGTCAGTCAGTTTAGAATGTGTGAGTTATGACTGGAAAGAATATTCTAGAAGATGCCACCTAAACTGGCGAATGCTATGTTCCATGTATTTAAGGTAGTCTTCGTAGTCTGCCATTTTAGATTCACTTCTTATGTAATCTCACTAAGCTGACACATCGTATTCTAAATAAAGTCATTGGTTTATGTTTCAGTGAACTTATTCTGAGATGGATGCTGTGTTGTTCATAGGTTAGTACTAGGCTAACTGCTGTTGTGGGCCATTTTAAGCTTAGCCATTTACCCCAGCTGAGAATTAAACCCTTCACCTTGTATCTGTAAGATAAACACTTTAACCATTATGCCAACCACCCACCTTTTACAGAAAGTGGCTTAGCTGCCATTCTTAGAAAGGCAGGTGGAAAACTTTAAGGCTTTGAGTTATTTTTGCTCTTACATTTATAGTTACCTGAACTGTCAATATTATTGAAACAGGATCTAGAGGTGGTTGATGGAGAGTTGCAGTGCCAGCTGGGTGTTTCTGATGAGCACTGAGGTGAAATGGAAGTTATGAGGCTGGATACTGCGGAGGAGCTAACTGGTGTTTTGAACTTGTTAATAGTGGCTATATCAGCAATTTTACCCAAGGGGTTAGACTTATTCTTGTCAGAATATGATATGTTTTACATGGTTTTCCAGAATATTCTCTGCTGAAAGTGGGTAGTGTGCACTTGTTATTTAGTATGCCTCATACCTCTCAACCTCTTAATGCAAAAACATCTGTACAAAGCTTGACAAAATGAGGGTACAAATAGGGACATATTTTAAATATTGCTCTTATAAACTTAGAAAGTATGTAGAGTAACAGGATTTGTTTTAATATACATTTTCTGATGGATTTGAAGTCTGAAACTCAAAAGTGTGTCAATACTTAGTGACTACAATCCTGAGATCATCCCAGTGATTTGTCAGGAAAATAGAGGAACAGGCCAAAAATATGAGCCAAAAATCTGGTCATTCTGTGGAAATTTGTACAGTTGAGAGGTATGGTATGCCTTCAGTTTATTGTTTAGTATGTGTAGTTACATATTTTGCACTGTACTAAAGCAGTTATTCCATAAGAAGGTGTCATTTCTATGTTACTATATGGGACCATACCTCGTGTTGCCTCTGAAAAACTTACTTGTCTTAACTGAGTCCTACTTGATAATTTGTATTCATTAATTAAGTAAATGGTTTATGTCAGAGTATTGTATTCATTAATTAAGTAAATGGTTTATGTCAGAGTATTGTATTCATTAATTAAGTAAATGGTTTATGTCAGAGTACATTAATATTTTGTAGGAAAAGTGCTCACTGCATTCTAGGAAGCTCTTCTTTGACTGTTTTGTTGACTTCATTCAGAATGTTTGGCATGGCAGTATTTGGATACCATCAAATTATGAGGGGCATAACCTAAAATATACCATTAGGATCTGCATCTGTCATAATTTCATGAGGCTTTACAGCAAAGTCTTGAAAAAAATCAAAAAGGATAAACATTTTTTCTAAAAAAGCTTCAAAACATGGCTCCCACTACCTGGTTTAGTTGCTGGCATGCAAATGTTTATTTATTTATTTATTTATTTATTTATTTATTTATTTACTTATTTGGCATTTGTTGACAGGGAATGTCCGACTGAGCAAGGGCCTTTTTTCAGTGGAGGCCCAGGGAGAAAAGCTCCACATAGCCTTAATGCTTAAATACACAAATAGCAATCAGAGAGAACATATCAGACATAACATGATTTGAGAGCATTACAGAGGTGAACAAGAGTGGTTTACAATTACTTACAAAAACAGAATGAGCAATCTTTGAGAATATATCAAGCACAGTGTGATTAATTAACGTTACAGAGCAAAACAAAGGAATATTAAACACTTTCAAAAAAGTAATTAGGCTACTTGAAGTGTACAGAGCTTTAACAGAGAAGCAATTAGAATTACTCTAAGAGACAATTCATTTTATAGTGACTGTAGAAGAGGTAAAAATAAGATATGTATTTTTTGAGGGGGTTGAGAGATGGTACCACATAGGAAGAAGGCAGGTAGAGAGGAAAGAGTTGGAGGGAGCAGCAGTAGTTACATAGGTTGTAAGTGAGGACGGGTGGGGGGGTAGTTAATTACAAAAGTTACAATTATGTTAATATTTGAAACTGTATAATTTGAAACTGGAAGCTAAGCTGTCTCCACCCAAGACTGGAACAGACAGTTAAGAGGAGAAGGTTAACACTTGCACCACACCTCCAGCTACACATAGATCTACTAAAACAGCACTGGCAAAAATATACCTAAATACACAAAATCATACTCAGAGGCTCTAAATAAAAACCTGCAAAAGCATCAGAGACCTCCACAGCAGACACCCAAACAACCTGCACCTCCCGTCCCAAACCAGACAACACATAAAACACAAAATCAATGTGCCGCACAATCACAGCCCTTAAGGCGAAATAACATACCTAACACACTAGTGAAAGGTGACTCTATAGTCAGGCACACTGATGTCCCACTCACTAGGCTGGACAAGCCGAAGTTTACTGTTAGCTGCCTATCGGGAGCCACAATCCGACACATAACACAAGCACTCAGGTCACTCCAGAACAAGTACAAATATGACTCTGTCATTGTTCATCTTGGTGTGAATGACCTGAGACATACTTCTCTGGACTACATGAAAAAAGACATGGAAGAGCTCTCTGATCATGTAGTCCAGGCTGGTATGACCCTGACTCTGAGTAGCATCCTGCCCTGGCTAAGCTTCTGGTGTCATTCAAAGGGGATCCAGTGTCTGTCAGCCTGGGATGACATGCTCGACAAGCCACGCAGCTTTGCAAGAGATGGCTTGTACCTGTCACCCCAAGGCTCTTGCTGCCCCCATAATGCCTTTTTTAGGCAAGGCTCAAAAGTCAAACCCACCTCCATAAACAGCACAATTAACAAAAAACTGAGGGTTATGTTACTCAACACCAGGAGTTTAAATCTCAAAATGCACGCGTTCGAAGCACTCCTCAGTATGGAGAATGTCGACATCTGTGCAGTAACTGAAACCTGGTGCAAGGCTCCAGAGAGCACCACAGCACTACCAGGCTACAACTCATACCACACGTTTCGGCCACAGAACACGGACTGAAACACAAAAGGAGGGAGTGTATCCATATTCATCAAGGATACCTACAACTCCAGATTAGTGGTGCAGCATGATACCTCTGAGATCATCCATGTGCAACTAACATCGGGCAAATCTGCAATGCAAATTGTGGCCTGCTACAGATCACCCTCATGACCCAGGACCACCACTCCGCCTTTCTGGAGACACTGGAAAACATGAAGGTCCTACCGAACACTCTGATATTCGGCAATTTCAATTATCCTACCATTCACTGGGAAAACTACTCGAGTACAAACTCCCAGGCCCAGCGCTTCCTAGAATTCATCAACTCAAATGCCCTGGATCCGCTGGTAAACTCCCCTACCAGAGGTCAAAACATATTGGACCTGGTCATCACCAACATGGGCGACAGATGTTCCACACCGGAGGTCAACCCGTCACTGGTTAGATCAGATCATAAACTAATCACTCTGGATGTCCACACCCCACCACCACCCCCAACTATGGAAACCACAGTAAAAAACATTTCTAAAGCAAACTTCACCTTACTTAAGACAGAGGTGGTAAGTTTTGCAGCCCCCACGCTAAAGGATAACGCTGCCCAAGATGCAGAAACCTTTACAAATGCACTCTATGAGCACGTACAAGGATGCATGGATCATGCCATCCCTAGCAAAACCAAGACTCACTCCTCTAAGAGAAAGAAACCAGTTTGGTGGACCTCTGCCATAAACAGGCTATACAATAGAAGGAGGAAACTAGTTCAGAAAAAAAGGAAATCCCAAGAAGGAAAGACATCCCTGATTAGTATCAGTAAGAAACTAAGGTCCCTCATAAAATCATCCAAGGCTAACTTCGAAAGAAAAATAGCCAAGGATTCAAAAGATAACCACAAATCCTATGTTAAGAATCTAAGTGGCAACTCTCAGATATGCACTGAACTAGTGCAAAATAGCACAAAATATACTGAACCTACTGATATTGCCAACATCCTGGCAGATAGATTCACTGCAAACTTCACCCCCCCCCCCTCACCCCCAAAAGGGCCCACAACAATACTGGAAAAGTGTAGTGTCCTGGAAATCACAGACGCACAGGTGAATACAGCCCTTTCTCCAAATCATCTTCAAACATTTCCCTCTAAAAAAGCTCCAAAAAATTGTCCTACATACTCATTTTCACAGGTCTTACATTGTTCAGTCAATTGGCTATACAACACACTAATTGTGGCTATCCCTCTTTCACGATAAATTTTTTCTAAAAAGCTTCAAAACATGTTACTACCTGGTTTAGTTGCTGGAGCAAATGTTTATTATTATTTATTTATTTATCATTTATTATTTACTTATTTGGCATTTGTTGACAGGAATGTCCGACTGAGCAAGGGCCTTTTTCAGTGGAGGCCCAGGAGAAAAGCTCCACATAGCCTTAATGCTTAAATACACAAATAGCAATCAGAGAGAACATATCAGACATAACATGATTTGAGAGCATTACAGAGGTGAACAAGAGTGGTTTACAATTACTTACAAAAACAGAATGAGCAATCTTTGAGAATATATCAAGCACAGTGTGATTAATTAACATTACAGAGCAAAACAAAGGAATATTAAACACTTTTAAAAAAATAATTAGGCTACTTGAAGTGTACAGAGCTTTAACAGAGAAGTAGTTAGAATTACTCTAAGAGACAATTCATTTTATAGTGACTGTAGAAGAGGTAAAATAAGATATGTATTTTTGAGGGGGTGAGAGATGGTACCACATAGGAAGAAGGCAGGTAAGAGGAAAGAGATGGAGGAGCAGCAGTAGTTACATAGGTTGTAAGTGAGGACCGGGGGTAGTTAATTACAAAAGTTACAATTATGTTAATATTTGAAACCGTATAATTTAAAACTGGAAGCTAAGCTGTCTCCACCCAAGACTGGAACAGACAGTTAAGAGGAGAAGGTTAACACTTGCACCACACCTCCAGCCACACATAGATCTACTAAAACAGCACTGGCAAAAATATACCTAAATACACAAAATCATACTCAGAGGCTCTAAATAAAAACCTGCAAAAGCATCAGAGACCTCCACAGCAGACACCCAAACAACCTGCACCTCCCGTCCCAAACCAGACAACACATAAAACACAAAATCAATGTGCCGCACAATCACAGCCCTTAAGGCGAAATAACATACCTAACACACTAGTGAAAGGTGACTCTATAGTCAGGCACACTGATGTCCCACTCACTAGGCTGGCAACAAAGGTTTACTGTTAGCTGCCTATCGGGAGCCACAATCCGACACATAACACAAGCACTCAGGTCACTCCAGAACAAGTACAAATATGACTCTGTCATTGTTCATCTTGGTGTGAATGACCTGAGACATCTTTCAGTGTACTACATGAAAAAAGACATGGAAGAGCTCTCTGATCATGTAGTCCAGGCTGGTATGACCCTGACTCTGAGTAGCATCCTGCCCTGGCTAAGCTTCTGGTGTCATTCAAAGGGGATCCAGTGTCTGTCAGCCTGGGATGACATGCTCGACAAGCCGCGCAGCTTTGCAAGAGATGGCTTGCACCTGTCACCCCTAGGCTCTTGCTGCCCCCATAATGCCTTTTTTAGGCAAGGCTCAAAAGTCAAACCCACCTCCATAAACAGCACAATTAACAAAAAACTGAGGGTTATGTTACTCAACACCAGGAGTTTAAATCTCAAAATGCACGCGTTCGAAGCACTCCTCAGTATGGAGAATGTCGACATCTGTGCAGTAACTGAAACCTGGTGCAAGGCTCCAGAGAGCACCACAGCACTACCAGGCTACAACTCATACCACACGTTTCGGCCACAGAACACGGACTGAAACACAAAAGGAGGGAGTGTATCCATATTCATCAAGGATACCTACAACTCCAGATTAGTGGTGCAGCATGATACCTCTGAGATCATCCATGTGCAACTAACATCGGGCAAATCTGCAATGCAAATTGTGGCCTGCTACAGATCACCCTCCATGACCCAGGACCACCATCACCTTTCTGGAGACACTGGAAAACATGAAGGTCCTACCGAACACCTGATATTTGGCAATTTCAATTATCCTACCATTCACTGGGAAAACTACTAGTACAAACTCCCAGGCCCAGCTTCCTAGAATTCATCAACTCAAATGCCCTGGATCAGCTGGTAAACTCCCTACCAGAGGTCAAAACATATTGGACCTGGTCATCACCAACATGGGCGACAGGTGTTCCACACGGAGGTCAACCCGTCACTGGTTAGATCAGACCATAAACTAATCACTCTGGATGTCCAACCCCACCACCACCCCAACTATGGAAACCACAGTAAAAACTTTCTAAAGCAAACTTCACCTTACTTAAGACAGAGGTGGTAAGTTTTTACAGCCCACGCTTAAAGGATAACGCTGCCCAAGATCAGAAACCTTTACAAATGCACTCTATGAGCACCTAAGGATGCATGGATCATGCCATCCCTAGCAAACAAGACTCACTCTCTAAGAAAAGAAACCGTTTGGTGGACTTGCCATAAACAGGCTTACAATAGAGGAGGAAACTAGTCAGAAAAAAGAAATCCAAGAAGAAAGACGATCCCTGATTAGTATCAAAGAAACTAAGGTCCCTCATAAAATATCCAAGGCTAACTTTTTGAAAGAAAAATAGCCAAGGATTCAAAAATAACCAATCTATTTAGATTATGGCCCAGTTGCCTGATAGTGAAAATCAAATATACGAATACTGATATTCCAAATCTGGCAGGTGATTGCTGAAGTTACCCCTACCAGATGGCTCAACAACTGAGTAGCTTAAGAGGCTTCCAGTTATATTTTTCCAGAGTGGATATAAAATCAGTGGTATCAAAGTGTCTTTTATTGCTTGTTACCTTGTATGTGGTGGGTCTGGCAAGAGTTGAGAGTTGTCTCATCAAGAAAGTTGGCAGGTGGTCACTAACGCTATTTGAAAGGCAGCCAGAGTGATAGGTTTGGGTTGGTCTATTTATCAATCTCCTGTCAAGGATTGACTGTCTGTTGTTTGATTTATCAGTTCTTGTGGGTGTTTTAATAGTTTGAGAGAATCCATGGAGGTTGATGCAATTTGTGGGATTCCCTGAATTACATGTCTGCCAGTCTATGTTAAAGTTACCCATAATAATAGTTGCCTGAGGTAGTGTCTCAGAGGCCCAATTAAGTAAGTAAGTTCTTGAGGCTTGTTATATTATATTATTACCAAATGTCAGCATGTAAGAAAACTCCGTAAACAAAAACCACACTGAAAAAACCCCTCAGGTCTTGGCAGGCAAACAATTCCAATAAAAAGCTGAGAGAGCGATAACTAAATACACTGCAATGAAACGTTGGTAAAAATAAGAACGTGTTTAATCCAATAACAGTTTAGCGCTTTCACTCACACAAGTTGAGCTTCTGAAGAAGCTCCAACGTGTGGTGAATGCTAAACTGATTATTGAATAGCTGCTTCTGCCAGATTCGTCAGCATAATCTCTCAACTGGGTATGGGCCTGAGGGATTTCAGTGTGGTTTTTTTATATTATTACCAGGTGGTATGTAACATCCAATTATGTTAATGACTTTTTTGGAGTTAAGTTTAAGTCTAGAAATGATAAGTTCAGCATTGCCTAAGGCAGGGTAGGGGAGTTCCAATGTTTTGACTGAAAGGTGATTTTTAAATACTATTGCAATGCCACCACCCTTTTTGGTTTTGCATCATTACGTAGTATATTTTAGCCTGGACCTATGATTTTGTTATCATTGGTGTCAGGTTTTAGCCATGTAGGACTATATCTGGGGAGTATATTGAGAGAGTAGCATGAAATTTGTGTATTTTATTTAAGATGCTTTGAATATTAACATTTAGTAGTAATACATTGGTGGCTTTTCTAGGGATTGTGAATATGGCACAGGGTCATTATTGGTAGGTTTGGTGCTATTAGAACTTGATGGTCCAGGGTTGGGGTCTATATTTTCACTGAGAGACACCCTAGCTATTATTTGTGCCAAGGTTTTATGAATTTGGTAAAGTACTTGTTATATTTGGTGGACAGTTTAGTGGGTTGATTGACAGCTTTGATAGGTGATGTGGTATGATGAGAGCTTGGTGTATGAATACTAGGTGGTTGGATGAGAAATGTAAATGATGTATGTTTCTTAGTAGAAATGGTGGCGGTGGTATGGTGTGGGTATGGATCCATGAGGTGTACATGATATATGGTAATGTGAGCTACTGCTGCTAGGGCTGCTAGTATATAAATATGTAGTTTGAGCATGATATTAAGATGTGGGTGTAAGGAAGGAAGGGGAGATAACTTACATTTGTAATATATGGTCTCAATGTATAGAGTGTTATTAATGTAGATACTAAAGGGAATGTGCTATCTACAGAGGAAGTGTGTGTAATATAGCATTTGAAACTGGATAAATGTGGAAATTTGTTAGTTGAAAAGGACACAGGCAGAATGTGGATAGAGATGGGAAGTGGAAGTGTTTATGGGTATTGGAAGGGGAGAGTGTGGCTGTGGTGTTTGTTATGAAGGTGGATGGAATAGGGTAATTAGTTAGGTAGTATGAAGGGGCTACATAGTACAGAGAACAGAGTAAGAGGGAGGTGAGCAGTTAGTGCGTTGTTAATTTGCAGAGAGGTGGGTTTAACTATTACTGAGAGATGTTTTTGAGGAGGAATGGGGGGAGATTGTAAATGGTCACATGATGAAGTGGGAGTGGTTAGAGTGTATAAATCTAGAATTAATGGGGGTTGATGGGAATGGAGGTATGGTAGGGGAGTGGAGTGAGCCCAAGCATAGCAAGGGTGAATGGAGAGGTATTAACCAGACGTGGTTTCTCTTGTGTTTTGCAGAAACAATCAACAATAGTCAGCAAGACCAGGTAAGTAACCAGGGAGTGGAGGAAAAGAAGAGGAAAAAAAGAAAAAAGTCCAATAACTGTTTTTAAATTTGGAGGGTGGTTTATAGAGCCTTTATAGTGCAATGGTGGGTAATGTCAAGAAAATAGGGTTGTCATCTCTAAGTCTATAAAAACTTTAGTTATCTAAAATGTAGTCTGTAGCATAAGCTACAAGGTCAGGCATGAAGGGATTTGTGTATGACTAAATAGGTTGGGGGGATCAGAGTCAGACCTGGTTGCTGAGGGGAAAGTAGGGATAGTGCCCACGCTAGGTATGCTCACAGTAAGACGAGGTGGTTTTACAATTGAAGAGCAAATCAAATCAGATTATATTGCCAAGATAAAAATATTCAGTGACCAAGGGGATTATATACATATTAGCACTTTCAAGAAGTAAGCCGCTATTTTAAAATGATCCAGACTGCCTTGGAATGTAGATTGTTTTCCGCTCACTGCAGCTCTTATGCACATGTCAAGGAGTACTTGTTGCAATCTGTAGTATAGCGTGCACCTGTTAGGAGCTGGTAGTCTTAAAAGTAACAGCTATCTGTTAGGATGTGGTAGTCTTAAAAGTAAAAGTTAAGATAATTTTATTAATGCATTGTATGTCGCACGTGAAGGTACTAATCTTATCTTTTTTTTCTCTTACCCCAACCCTCATCTCTCTTTTTCATTTTATTTTTCTATTTTTTTTTTATTTTATTACCTGTCATCAAAATGTGTCCATGTCATCTATGTTCTCACCCCAACCCTCATCTCTCTTTTTTATTTTATTTTATTTTTCTATTTTTTTTTTTATTTTATTACCTGCCGTCAAAATGTGTCCATGTCATCCATGTGTATCACACCACTAAATGCTCCACAGAACAGTGTGGTAGGCCTTCCCCACAGGATCCGCCTGCGTCCTCTAAACCAGCTCCAGCAATATTGTCTGGGAGCCAACCTGGCAGCCCCATCTCTGCTGGTCCTGCACTACTTGCCCCTCAGGTAGTCCTGTCTGAATGGCTGGTCCAGTGGTATCGTCCAGGAGCAGTAGTGGAGGTGGTGATTTTCTCACCCGCACCAATATGCCAGAGATGGTGAATAGGGTTGTGCTCTGAATTTTTGGTGCATACTTATGCCAGCTGGAGAGGCTACTCTCCCTCATTTTGCACAGTAGTAGGAGGAGGAGAAGAAGGAGACATCTAGTACTCCAGCCATTGGCAGAGTGAGGTGGCAGTGATGATAGTCCAGTCATTGAGGACTCAATTCTCACTGCCATCCAGCTTGACGACCATGGGTTCAGGATGTTCCCACCCCTCAGCCCAATCATGCTGTCCCCCAACCTTTTGCATCCATCACTGTCCCTTTCTCTTGTTTGTCTTGTCTGTCTGAAATTGCTTCCACACCTACCCAAATTACCTGACCCAGACATACCTACATCCCTTCCCCAACATTCATCTCTCTCTCTCACTCTTTCTCTCTCTCAAAAAAAAAAATGGTCACCTGTCCCACAGAAAAAAAAAATTGGTCCTGTACATAGCTCTCCATTTTGCACACAGGTCTTCTTGAGACACTTGATTCAGTCCAATTGGCTATACAACATGACTATATTGTGGCTATCCCTCTTTCTGGAGGTGACACTCCAAACTCAGTTAATATTTTGCTCATACGTTCACTTTACACTGTTAAAGAAATGCATAGCTATGGTTCTTTCCTACTTTCCTCCTGCACATTCCTGCCCTGCTTCCCCTATGTTCTTCCCTCTGCTTGCTCCCTATCTCAACATTGTCCTATTTACCCCATTTAATTTCTTGAATGCATTATTGCATGATGGTGTGCATCACACACCAACTCACAGTAACAGTAATGTGAAAGCAGTTAAAAGTATTAGATACAGATGTATTCAAACCTAGGACCATCTGGCCTCAAACATGAATGTATCACTGCATTAACACCTGCTGCCACAGAGTTAGTTAAGTAGCAGGTGCATTTCAAAGACTCAGTAGTAACTGTCAGACTTTAGCAATGTGGCTCACATTTGCACACTGCTTAGCAACACACAAACATGTGTATTTCACATACATATGCAATTTGCTAACCTTCTCGCAAGCCCGCTGCTTGACACACTATGGAAATCTATATATTATGCTGTATTACTGCTGTTTACTATCCATTTCCTTTGTATGACATGAAATTACACATGGAAACATTACAAACTGAGGGCCCTATCTAACTATATGTCATATATTTACAATACATCCATGTGTTGGCACCCCCCCAAGCACTACAACCCTGGGGATTTCAGTACTTTTCCAATACATATATCAACCACACTACTAAATGTATTATAAAATGTTGTGTGCTATGCAATGCACATCAATCTGGTAACTGCATAACTACAACTATTGACCTATAAGCCTAAAAAGCCTCATCTGCAAGGCTAGGAAAGGAATCAGCATGGACCATATCCACAAGGACATAGGTGACATTCAACACACTTGACCCTACCCATTTTGGTTATGTCAAGGGTAGATTTGGCTTATTGACTCTTGTGGACTTCTTGGATGCTGACCCCAAAGACATGGGGTAACAGGACATACCACTTATGTTGAGTTACATAAGGCCTTTGACACTATCCTTAATACATGTCTTATAGTAAAGATTTCCCATCTGGGGAATTAGGCCATACAGCACTAGATGGATAGCCAACTGGCTCACCAACAGAACACACTGTCAAAGTTGGGGACTACACCTCCACCACTAGCCCACTTACCAGTGGAATACCACTAGGATCTGTGTTGGGTCCTCAACTGCTTAGAAGCTACTTTCCTGAAGTGCAGGCAACAGTAGATGGCCTGTGGTGTACCAAGTAAGCAGATGACTGTTAACTGGACACACTTATATATAGTCCCTCAACGATGGTAACATATTACAGAAGAGGCTAACACAGACTAATGATTGGCACCAAACTCATGGACTAAACCTTAAAGCATACAATAATTCATTGTCCCCTTTGTCAGTGAAGTACCCTGCTAATTATGATATACATAGCACCCCCCTAAGCTCAAACAAAATGTGTAAAACTTGTGAATACATGTTGATAGCAATCTACACTTTCATCACTATGTGTCCATAGTGGTGACACACACAATCTGCAGTGTGCACGTCATACATATGGACATAATCCAAAACCATGGTCTTGGATGTGATGTCCATGCCTCTGTTGCACTCTACCCTTATCAGACCAATAATGGAGTACAATGCTCCCATCTGTCTGTATCTCACCAGACACCTGCAGCAATTGGAGAAAATACAGGGCTGTGCCTGGGGGACTCCCAGGCTTCCAAATATGAAATACATGGAAAGATTGACATACCTTTCACTGTACTTGGTATCATGCAGGCTGCTGACAGGTGACCTATCCTTGCCCTACAGAGCAGTTCCAGAGCCTGGCCTTCTAGAAATGATCGACATCTGCAATTCAAATGGGACAAGAATAATTTGTTCCAGGGCTGTCAACCTAGCCTGTGACATGAACATGCTTTGGAGACAGCTATATACTGCTTGCCACGCACTGTTGCACTAACATGTGAACTCTGTATAGGCTGCGTGCTAAGCCTACACAGAGTTTATTGATTCCTGTGGTCTAATTGTTTTCCCTCCCACCCATCCTGTTCTAGTTGTGTTCTAAAACCCAATGTTTCTGCTGTTGCCTGCCCCTTATGATGATGGCAGTATAATTCCCTCTCCCCATTTATTGGCTGTTAACAATAGGCACATAAGTATCATTTTGCATTGTCTCTCCCATTAAACTACTCACCAGGCTAAAAGATATTTGATAAAATTGGTTAACATTGAGTAAACTGATACTGTTTGCACTGATTTTAGTATTAAATTAGTGATTTTTTTTGCTATAATTAGTTTTACTGGTTCCTCCATGGCAGAAGAAGGACTCCAGGCTAGTTGTTTTGTACTGAACTTTAACTACTCAGTAGCAAGTCCACCCAGATATTACCCTAAAACCAAACTCCAGGCATTTATTGTTAATCCTGCACCCAAAGTCATTCCTGCTGGCATCATTGACCAGCATTTCCCCCAAACTTCACTAGCCAGCCTGATTGAGATGGGTATCTCGGGACAATGTAAGAATTGATTCATGCTGTCTGATGATCATCTTCTTCTCAAACAGCACAACACGGTGTATGAGAGATATAGATAGATAATATCCTCAGAGGTAAAAATCTCACATACAATAAACTCATACACCAAAATCATCAGTAGTACATCACACAACACACCTCTTCAAGGTCATCACAATACACATAATCCATCATACGCTGAGGTTCTAAAGATTACCTTGCCTAAATCTCAAAGAGCTCCAAAACACAAAACAAGCACAAAGCACACTAAGCAAGTCAAGCTTACCTGCTCACATAGCAGAAGGAGTCCCAAAGTCACAGATACTAAGCCTGGAAGCTAGGCATCAACACTACCAAACATTCTTGTTATAGGTGACTCCATTGCAAGACATACAGATTTGCGTGTTATCAAGCTGAGCGAGGAAAAATTGATGGTTAGTTGCTTGTCTGGTGTCAGTTTCCATCAGATCACCATCCACTCAAGTCTTTGAACAACAATTTTGTACCAGTATGACTCTGTCATGTGACAATAATTTAAGGTGTATCTCCATGGACTATACGAGGAAAGAAATGATGGAGATCTCAGATATGTGTCCATGGCAGATATGAGACTAGCAGTGAGCAGTATTCTACCTTCCAAGGATGATTCCACAATATGAACAAAATATAACTGACTATAATATTTGGCTTCACTGACAGACCACACTACTTTGTTGGGGATGGACTGGATCTGTCTCCTCTTGGGTTTTGATTATTGGCAAAGACATCATCCATCCCCATAGTGCCTTTTTTAGACAATGCAAACCTGATAAACCTAACACAAGCAAAGGAAAATATGAAGGTGGTACTGATCAATGCTAGGAGCCTAAACAAGAAACTCCACCCCCTGCAAGCCCTTCTCACACTGGTGGGCATTAGTATATGTGTAGTGACTGACACATTGTTTAAAATGGCACCGGGCACTCCTGCTGTGCAGGGCTATAATACCCTCTGTGTGTTTAGATCAGCTATTGCACAGGAGGGGAAAAAAGTGGAAGTGTCTCAATCCATCCTTCCACAGTGACAATCATCTAGACCCAAGGTTTACACAACTGGGTGGCTAGCCCTGCCATGGTAGTTCATCCACACCACACGCACGGACTCAAACCTATGGCCAACTTAGAGTGTCTAATCCACCTACTGCATGTCTTTGGAATGTGAGAGGAAACCAGAAACCTGGAAGAAATCCACCAAACACAGGGAGGACATGCAGATTCCACACAGAAGGCACCCTAGATGAGAATCAGACCAGGGGTGTCTGAATCCGCATCCAGAAGAGACCTACATCAAGGTTGGTAAAGGGGCATGATGCACTAGATTTCTTCATATCCAAATAACCAACAGAACGTTCCTGTAGTTACAGAGCTCTCTCTATGACACAAGAAGACCACAATGCCTGTCTAAAGGAACAAGAATCACTCAATATTAAACCCAATGCCATTTTCCTAGGTGATCTAAACTATCCAACTGTAGACTGGGAAACCTACACCACCACTAGTACACAAGCACAAAGATTCCTGGACTTTGCCAATACAAATGTTCAGGAACAATTAGTCAGAATACATCTTAGATCTTGTCCTTACTAATATGGGAGCATCTTGCACTGTGCTTTGTGCATCTTCATCACTTGTTTGGTCTGACCATAAAGCAATCTCCTTCAAAATAAAATTTAAATCAGAGATCAGATCCCTTCAACACAAGGTATATTTGCCTTTAATACAAACTGCCTACCCCTAAGTGATACATTGGCAAGCTTCAAATCCGCACCAAACTCATTTAACTCCACTGAATATGCAGAAACATACACAGCCACACTATACCAGCATGTAAACACCTACATAGATGCAGCTGTATCCCTTAGGAACAAGTGCAGGGCAAACCCCAGAAACAAACTTACATGGTGGAACCATAATATCAACAAGTTTTACAATAAAAAGAAAAGATTTTGACCAAAAGTGAAACGAGTCATTCCCAGAATGTTACAGCCCTTGTCACTGAAAAAAAAAAAAACTCAGAAGCTTGATAAAGTTCACCAAAGCCAAGTCTGAAGCTAAAAAAACTACCCCAAGCCAAAGACAATCACAAGGCATTTTAGTCATGTTCATAATCAGAAATGCAGAAAGCAGCAATGTGCTCAGCAAATTGTGAATGATGTTACCTACACTGAGGCTGAAGATATAGCAAACCTACTGGCCAATAAATTTAGCTCTGACTTTACTTCTTTCTCTCTTCTGACTGTCCCTCAATATATACCTGAAACTGGCTCACCCCAGCTATCACACAAGACCCAGTCCTAAAAGGGCTATCAAAAGCTAAATATACTGTACTGGATGGGTCCTGACAAATCTCTCTATGCATCTTAAGTAACATGAGTCATGATTTAGCCACACCCATAAGAACACTGCTCACCCTTAGCCATACAGGTTTTGTACAAAGTGAAAGGAGAACAGCTACAGGCATTCCCCTGCAAAAGGAAGAACCTTCCACAGACCCAGGACATTACAGGCCCGTAAGTCTGACCAGCCTCATATACAAGGCCATGGAAAGACTAATAATGGAATTAATCAGTCAGAACACAGGGAACCTCCATACATTAGCCCCATCTCAGTTTGCATTTGTCAAGGGCAGGTCATGCTTACTTAATCTGGTGGATTTTTTTGAAAAGGTCACTAAAGCAATGTATGAGGCAGAACAGTGCACACCACATATGTTAACCTGGTGAAAGCGTTTGGCACAATTCTCCATTCAAGCATAGTAGGAAACCTAAATAATTTGGAAATAAATCCCTATGTTACCCATTGGATTGCCAACTGGCTCACAGATAGGACATATAAAATCAGAATAGGGGAACTTACCTCCACAAAGAGACCATTCAACAGTGTAGTCCCCCAGGGTTTGGGACTGGGACCTCTGCTGTTTGGCATTTACTTTTCTGAAGTAAGGACTAGGAGCCATCATTGAATACCCAAATGATTTTGCGATCACGCAGGAAGGTCTGTCCCAAATAAATAACTGGTGCCAAAATTATGGACTGAAACTAAATGTCAAAAATTACATTATTGTAACCTTTGGGAAGTTATCTATCACAGGGAGCTACCACATTAGCAATACACCCCTGACAGTTGACCCAGTTGTTCAGGATTTGGGAAATTATGTGGACAGAAGCCTAACTTTTGAGCAACACATGTCCATTGCTTTAAGAAAGTCCTTCTATATTGTACAGCTTATAAACAAAAGGGTTGTGTCTAGATGTCGGGGTGTCATTGTCCCACTGTACTCAACTCTCATTAGGTCAGTCGTTGAATATAATGTCTCCTTTGCTATGTATCAGACACATGCAACAACTGGAATGCCCACAGAGATACCTTACTAAAAGGATACAAGGCCTAAACAACATGTCTGGCATGGACCAACTCAAAGCCCTGTCTCTATACTCGGTATCTCAGAGACAGGTAGGAGGTGACCAACATCTGGCATATAAAGGGATCCTCTAATTCAATACTGATGGATTAATTGCACATCAGCAAGACAAATGGCATCAGAAATACTTTGTCTAGGGATATAAACCTCTTCTGCAACATCAACAGAACAGTTTGGAGAGAAAGGTATATCTCACAAAGGATACCGCTGCTCCAGAATATACTCCCCATCCACATATAACAAAGTTCATCCCTGCCTATATTTAAGCACAACTTTGCTCAATGGAGGGAAACAGAAAATTTATCCTAGGACTGTCCCCTGTACTACTAATGGACAGAGGCAGCTCCTAAATGCTTTATCCCATGCATGGGTCCCCTCACATTATCATGGTGTGATCCCAGTTATCATTAATTATATAATTACCAATCATGGGAAAGGTAAGGCCAGTCTCTAACCAAATGGGATATGTTATTTTGAGGATAAAAAGGGAAATTGGATAGGCTTAAAATGGCCCAAAAAGACAGCTAGCGTTCTACTTACCTATGAACCTATAAACCTATGAATAGGTGCACAATACAGAGTAAGGTTTTATTATTTTGATTGTATTGAAATTATGGGGATATTTTAAGCTGGAGCTTACTTTTTGGGGAAGAACAAAAAACATAGTTTAATATTCATATGTAAGTGAGGTAACATGCAGTGAGTGGTAACCAGTTTGCTTTCTTGAAGGGATAAACAATGCTGCTTTATTTGAGGTGAGAGAATAATAAACTACATACAGCTTTGCAGGTTCGCAGGTTATTGCTAATAACTTCAACAGCTTCTTCACAGAGACTATCCAGTCTCTAACCAGCCAACTGTCTCCCAATGGGTCTAATTCTAATGCAGCCACACACAGTACCCAAACATGCTTTACCTTCCAACCTGTTCCTACTCAACTTATTCATGCCCTACTTAAGAAACTAAGACCCACCACCCTGGCTGCCGACCACCTCCCAGCAGACTATCTGCAAAAGGCTGCTGAGACCATAGCATACCCCATCTCAATCTTGATCAACAGAGCTATATCTGAAGCTACTGTACCCACTATATGGAAAATCTCCCATGTCATACCACTCCATAAAGGAGGCAGTTCCACTGAACTGTCAAACTTTAGACCCATAGTTATTCTGTCACCTCTAGCTAAAATTATGGAGAAGTGTGTACACATACAGCACATGTACTACCTCACACAGAACAAGCTGTTGTCCAACTTTCAGCATGGCTTTAAGCCACACCACAGTACTACTTCTGCCTTCCTTCTCTAATGTCATTAAGCACAACCGAAATAATAACAAACTATCCTCAGCACTCTTTCTAGCTCTATCCAAGGCTTTTGACATGGTTGACCACAAAATGCTTATAAATACCTTGAAGGCCTTCTCCTTAAACAACCATGCACTCCAATGATTTCAGTCCTACCTGCAGGGTAGGCAACAGGCAGTCCTATGGCAGGACAAGCTATCATCTCACCTACCCATCACATTAGGATTCCCCCAGGGCTCAATATTAGGACCCCTTCTTTTCTCCATCTTTATCAACGACCTTCATTCAGTCATCCCACATGCTACCTGCATTCAATATGTGGATGACTCCACCTTGATTTGTTCTGACACCTCACCAGCTACTTTATTCACATTAACCCCAAATACCTTCATTACAGTGGAAAAATGGCTCTCCAATCAACATCTAATCCTAAACCCCAACAAAACTAAGCTGCTCCTCTTCTTCCTCACATGCAGGACCCCCCTGCCATCCTTCAACATAACTGCTAACAATGGCACTATCATCTCCCCAGAAGCCCAAACTAAACTACTGGGTGTCATAGTTGATAGCCTGAAGTTTGATGTGCATATCAATCAAACTATCAAAACCATTAATAAAAAACTTGTCTCTCTTTACAGAATCAAACCTTTCCTTACCCTACTTGCTAGAACTGCAATTGCCCGTTCCCATCTACTATCAACTCTTCTCTACACCTCACCTCTGTTCTCCAACTTAAACAAAACAGATCTTAATAAACTATCATCCTGCTATAACCACATTGCCAGATTTGCTACTGTCACAGCCTACCGGACACACCACTGTCACAACATAAATCACCTAGGATGGCTTGAACTGCCAAGCCTACTGCAGTTCAACCAGCTAACAGTGGCACATAAAGTTATTTACCAACCAGAAAATACACCTGCACTAAAAAATATTATCAGCCCCTACACCAGCAACTGGGCACTGCGATCATGCACTAGACTCCTAGTTCAAACATACAAATCCAACTACTCAGCTAGGGACTCTCTGTTGGCCAACTCTGTTGGAAAAACATGGAACAGACTCCGAGCTGACTTGAACCTAGAACCCTCACTAACCCATTTCAAAAACAAACTCAAGAAATACTTCAAAACTCATTGGCTATGTCCTTGCACTAACTCCCACTAGTAACCTCTCTATTTCTTAGGTGTCGTACCTTCAACTACTTCTAACTTTTTTCTATCACTCCATTTCAGGAAGGGTCAATTGTATAATTGCTGCTCAATGTGTCTTAAACCTGAATGTAATGTTATGTATATATAACTTTGAAAATAATGTCATGTTTTGTAAAGTGTTTTATAATAAGTTAGTACTATATGTGCTAAATGCTGGTATTCCTTATGACTGTAATGTGCTTGAAACTAGCATTTACTAAATGTTCAATGTGAATTATTATCTTGGAGCTTTTCTCCCAGAGCCTCTGCTGAAAATGGACATATATCCAGTTGGACTGTCCCTGTCAACAAATGTAAAATAAGTAAATAGGTTGTTTGCAGGTAGTTTGCATTATTTGAGGAGTTAGGTGAGACAACTAATAGGGTTTATTTGATTGTGGGATGAAGACATTTTTTGCTATTGACGTTCTGTCTTGTGGTGTAAGTAGGTTAGTGATGGAGTATGAAGCTTTTAACTGAGCTGTGACTTTAAAGATGCAGGTGTTTTTATGGCTTTTGAAAGATAATGTCGGGTCAAGTAATAGGCCAGGGTACTTGCATTCATGACTGCGTGAATATTTTCATTGTGTATGTTGGGTATTTGCATAGGATTTGTAATAGATATTCTTTGGTGTGTACCTAAGATCATAGTTGCAACTTAAAAGACATTAAGTGTTAGGTGGTCTGTTGACAGCCAGCTGCAAAGAATACTGATGACTTTTTGTAGGCTTTTTTTTTGCATGAATGTGTAAGAAGAGACACTTCTATGCAGCACTAAGTTGTCAGTGCTGGAAGTAATGTTAGAGGTAGGGATTAAAGTGTCAATGTCAGTCAGTTTAGAATGTGTGAGTTATGACTGGAAAGAATATTCTAGAAGATGCCACCTAAACTGGCGAATGCTATGTTCCATGTATTTAAGGTAGTCTTCGTAGTCTGCCATTTTAGATTCACTTCTTATGTAATCTCACTAAGCTGACACATCGTATTCTAAATAAAGTCATTGGTTTATGTTTCAGTGAACTTAGTCTGAGATGGATGCTGTGTTGTTCATAGGTTAGTACTAGGCTAACCGCTGTTGTGGGCCATTTTAAGCTTAGCCATTTACCCCAGCTGAGAATCAAACCCTTCACCTTGTATCTGTAAGATAAACACTTTAACAATTATGCCAACCACCCACCTTTTACAGAAAGTGGCTTAGCTGCCATTCTTAGAAAGGCAGGTGGAAAACTTTAAGGCTTTGAGTTATTTTTGCTCTTACATTTATAGTTACCTGAACTGTCAATATTATTGAAATAGGATCTAGAGGTGGTTGATGGTGAGTTGCAGTGCCAGCTGGGTGTTTCTGATGAGCACTGAGGTGAAATGGAAGTTATGAGGCTGGATACTGTGGAGGAGCTAACTGGTGTTTTGAACTTGGTAATAGTGGCTATATCAGCAATTTTACCCAAGGGGTTAGACTTATTCTTGTCAGAATATGATGTGTTTTACATGGTTTTCCAGAATATTCTCTGCTGAAAGTGGGTAGTGTGCACTTGTTATTTAGTATGCCTCATACCTCTCAACCTCTTAATGCAAAAACATCTGTACAAAGCTTGACAAAATGGGGGTACCAATAGGGACATATTTTAAATATTGCTCTTATAAACTTAGAAAGTATGTAGAGTAACAGGATTTGTTTTAATATACATTTTCTGATGGATTTGAAGTCTGAAACTCAAAAGTGTGTCAATACTTAGTGACTACAATCCTGAGATCATCCCAGTGATTTGTCAGGAAAATAGAGGAACAGGCCAAAAATATGAGCCAAAAATCTGGTCATTCTGTGGAAATTTGTACAGTTCAGAGGTATGGTATGCCTTCAGTTTATTGTTTAGTATGTGTAGTTACATATTTTGCACTGTACTAAAGCAGTTATTCCATAAGAAGGTGTCATTTCTATGTTACTATATGGGACCATACCTCGTGTTGCCTCTGAAAAACTTACTTGTCTTAACTGAGTCCTACTTGATAATTTGTATTCATTAATTAAGTAAATGGTTTATGTCAGAGTATTGTATTCATTAATTAAGTAAATGGTTTATGTCAGAGTATTGTATTCATTAATTAAGTAAATGGTTTATGTCAGAGTACATTAATATTTTGTAGGAAAAGTGCTCACTGCATTCTAGGAAGCTCTTCTTTGACTGTTTTGTTGACTTCATTCAGAATGTTTGGCATGGCAGTATTTGGATACCATCAAATTATGAGGGGCATAACCTAAAATATACCATTAGGATCTGCATCTGTCATAATTTCATGAGACTTTACAGCAAAGTCTTGAAAAAAATCAAAAAGGATAAACATTTTTTCTAAAAAAGCTTCAAAACATGGCTCCCACTACCTGGTTTAGTTGCTGGCATGCAAATGTTTATTTATTTATTTATTTATTTATTTACTTATTTGGCATTTGTTGACAGGGAATGTCCGACTGAGCAAGGGCCTTTTTTCAGTGGAGGCCCAGGGAGAAAAGCTCCACATAGCCTTAATGCTTAAATACACAAATAGCAATCAGAGAGAACATATCAGACATAACATGATTTGAGAGCATTACAGAGGTGAACAAGAGTGGTTTACAATTACTTACAAAAACAGAATGAGCAATCTTTGAGAATATATCAAGCACAGTGTGATTAATTAACATTACAGAGCAAAACAAAGGAATATTAAACACTTTCAAAAAAGTAATTAGGCTACTTGAAGTGTACAGAGCTTTAACAGAGAAGTAGTTAGAATTACTCTAAGAGACAATTCATTTTATAGTGACTGTAGAAGAGGTAAAAATAAGATATGTATTTTTTGAGGGGGTCGAGAGATGGTACCACATAGGAAGAAGGCAGGTAGAGAGGAAAGAGATGGAGGGAGCAGCAGTAGTTACATAGGTTGTAAGTGAGGACGGGTGGGGGGGTAGTTAATTACAAAAGTTACAATTATGTTAATATTTGAAACTGTATAATTTAAAACTGGAAGCTAAGCTGTCTCCACCCAAGACTGGAACAGACAGTTAAGAGGAGAAGGTTAACACTTGCACCACACCTCCAGCCACACATAGATCTACTAAAACAGCACTGGCAAAAATATACCTAAATACACAAAATCATACTCAGAGGCTCTAAATAAAAACCTGCAAAAGCATCAGAGACCTCCACAGCAGACACCCAAACAACCTGCACCTCCCGTCCCAAACCAGACAACACATAAAACACAAAATCAATGTGCCGCACAATCACAGCCCTTAAGGCGAAATAACATACCTAACACACTAGTGAAAGGTGACTCTATAGTCAGGCACACTGATGTCCCACTCAATAGGCTGGACAAGCCGAAGTTTACTGTTAGCTGCCTATCGGGAGCCACAATCCAACACATAACACAAGCACTCAGGTCACTCCAGAACAAGTACAAATATGACTCTGTCATCGTTCATCTTGGTGTGAATGACCTGAGACATACTTCTCTGGACTACATGAAAAAAGACATGGAAGAGCTCTCTGATCATGTAGTCCAGGCTGGTATGACCCTGACTCTGAGTAGCATCCTGCCCTGGCTAAGCTTCTGGTGTCATTCAAAGGGGATCCAGTGTCTGTCAGCCTGGGATGACATGCTCGACAAGCCACGCAGCTTTGCAAGAGATGGCTTGTACCTGTCACCCCTAGGCTCTTGTTGCCCCATAATGCCTTTTTAGGCAAGGCTCAAAAGTCAAACCCACCTCAATAAACAGCACAATTAACAAAAAACTGAGGGTTATGTTACTCAACACCAGGAGTTTAAATCTCAAAATGCACGCGTTCGAAGCACTCCTCAGTATGGAGAATGTCGACATCTGTGCAGTAACTGAAACCTGGTGCAAGGCTCCAGAGAGCACCACAGCACTACCAGGCTACAACTCATACCACACGTTTCGGCCACAGAACACGGACTGAAACACAAAAGGAGGGAGTGTATCCATATTCATCAAGGATACCTACAACTCCAGATTAGTGGTGCAGCATGATACCTCTGAGATCATCCATGTGCAACTAACATCGGGCAAATCTGCAATACAAATTGTGGCCTGCTACAGATCACCCTCCATGACCCAGGACCACCACTCCACCTTTCTGGAGACACTGGAAAACATGAAGGTCCTACCGAACACTCTGATATTCGGCAATTTCAATTATCCTACCATTCACTGGGAAAACTACTCGAGTACAAACTCCCAGGCCCAGCGTTTCCTAGAATTCATCAACTCAAATGCCCTGGATCAGCTGGTAAACTCCCCTACCAGAGGTCAAAACATATTGGACCTGGTCATCACCAACATGGGCGACAGGTGTTCCACACCGGAGGTCAACCCGTCACTGGTTAGATCAGACCATAAACTAATCACTCTGGATGTCCACACCCCACCACCACCCCCAACTATGGAAACCACAGTAAAAAACATTTCTAAAGCAAACTTCACCTTACTTAAGACAGAGGTGGTAAGTTTTGCAGCCCCCACGCTAAAGGATAACACTGCCCAAGATGCAGAAACCTTTACAAATGCACTCTATGAGCACGTACAAGGATGCATGGATCATGCCATCCCTAGCAAAACCAAGACTCACTCCTCTAAGAGAAAGAAACCAGTTTGGTGGACCTCTGCCATAAACAGGCTATACAATAGAAGGAGGAAACTAGTTCAGAAAAAAAGGAAATCCCAAGAAGGAAAGACATCCCTGATTAGTATCAGTAAGAAACTAAGGTCCCTCATAAAATCATCCAAGGCTAACTTCAAAAGAAAAATAGCCAAGGATTCAAAAGATAACCACAAAGCCTATGTTAAGAATCTAAGTGGCAACTCTCAGATATGCACTGAACTAGTGCAAAAATATACTGAACCTACTGATATTGCCAACATCCTGGCAGATAGATTCACTGCAAACTTCACCCCCCCCTCACCCCCAAAAGGGCCCACAACAATACTGGAAAAGTGTAGTGTCCTGGAAATCACAGACGCACAGGTGAATACAGCCCTTTCAAAAGCCAAAAACACAGCGTCAATGGGTCCAGATGGTGTCCCAGGCTGCGTTTTGCAAGAACTACAGAACTAACAAACCCCCCCACCTAAACACGCTGTTCAACATCAGCCTCTCCATGGGCTACATGCCCATAGAATGGCACACAGCAACAGTTATTCCTCTCCACAAAGGAGGGGCCACAACTGGCCCTGGTAACTATCGCCCCATAAGCTTGACTAGCCTGGTCTGCAAGGCAATGGAGCGCATCATCATGGAACTCATTAACAAAGACATTGGGAACCTCCAAACACTTGACCCGACCCAGTTCGGCTTTGTTAAGGGCAGATCATGCCTAATAAACCTGGTTGACTTCTTCGAGACAGTCACCAAGGCCATAGACGAGTGAAAGGTGGTTCACACAGCCTACCTTGACCTCGCCAAGGCTTTCGACACCATTCCCCACTCAGGTATTACAGAATAACTCACCAACCTGAACATAAACCCGTACGTCACGAGATGGGTTGCCAACTGGCTTACAGACAGAACTCACAAGGTAAGAATAGTGGGCTCCAGGTCCGACTCTAAACCAGTCACACGTGGTGTCCCACAAGACTCAGTCCTGGGACCCCTACTGTCTGGCATATACTTCTCAGAAGTACAGGCAAACACAGGAGGATTATGGCTAACCAAGTTTGCCGATGACTGCAAACTGGGAGCCATAATTGACTCTCCAGCTGACACGGACATCCTCCAAAAGGGCCTTACTGAGACAGACACCTGGTGTCAAAGTCATGGCCTCAAGCTAAATGCCAAAAAATGCATAGTCATCCTGTTTGGGAAAAACAAAACATCCACAAATTACCACATCGGTGGCAGCCCCCTTAATACAGAAGAGGTAATAAGATATCTGGGGACCCAGGTAGATAGTAATCTCTCCTGTGACAATCATTTTGCCAAAGTAGTTAGGAAATCCTTCTATGTGGCCCATCTAATTACTAAAGAGTTCGCATCTAGAAATAAAGAGGTTATAGTGCCCCTCTACTCGTCACTCATCAGACCCATCATAGAGTACAATGCCCCATTTGGATGTACCTCATAAGACACTTCCAACAGCTGGAAAGACAACAAAAGTACCTCACCAAGAAGATTATTGGCCTCAAACATATGTCCTATGCAACCCGACTGAAAAAAACTCCAGCTATACTCAGTGGCATATCGCTTACTCAGGGGTGATCTCTGCCTGACTTACAAAGCCATGTCCAACTTGGAATTGATGAACATGCTCCACCTAAAGAAGTCCAAGTCACTGTGAGCCATGCACTCTAGTGAGCTAAACCTCACCACAACAATAAACAGAACATGCTGGAGGGATAGAGTCCTGTCACAGAGACTCCCCATGCTTTTGGAACAAAATTCCAAACTACATTAGGCAGAGTCCCTCACTAACACTCTTCAAGAGAAACCTTGACGAGTGGATGGGTAACAGGATGGGTAACAGAAAATACACCCCTGGGATCACTTCATTGGCTCTGCTTGACAGAGGATCAGTTAATTAGTCAATGGGGTGGCAAAAGCCGAAACACTCTAGGCTTATACATTCCCTCAAGCAGATAACCTAGTACCTACCTATGAACCTATACTACACCATTTCATGGAACATTTATATTGAAGTATTACTGAATGCAGATCAGAGGGACATAGCTGAGCACAATTTAGCATGGTGGTCTCATATTTCTTGACTGCCCAGGTTGACTCTTGGCTGAGATGCTTTTTTTGCAGAGTCTGTGTATCCTCACGGCATCCATTTGGTGTTTGTTGGGTGCTCCAGTTTCATTGTACATCCCAAAGGCATGCTTTAGGTGTATTTACAATACTCTAAATTGCCTGAAGGTGTGCATGCTGTGTGTGCTTGTGTGTGAGTGTGTGGTGTGTGTGTGTGTGTGTGTGTGTGTGTGTGTGTGTGTGTGTGTGTGTGTGTGTGTGTGTGTGTGCACACACACGTAACTGTGTGTGTGCATATAGATGTATGTGCATCCGTGTGCACACGTGTGTACATGTAAGTGTGTTAAGCGCACATGCATGTAAGTGTGTGTGTGTGTGTGTGTGTGTGTGTGTGTGTGTGAGTGTGTGCACACGCACGCATGTGGGTGTGTCTGTGTGTGCGCACATGCAACTGTGTGTGTGCATATATGTGTATGTGCATCTGTGTGGGCACATGTGTACACGTAAGTGTATGTGTTAGGCACACATGCATGTGCATGTGTGTGTGTGTGTTAGGTCTCTTATGCAGAATGAGTCTCCATACCTTGTACCCAGTGAGTGCTGGAATAGGCTCCATCTCCTATGGCTATGCATTAGACTAAACTGATAGATGGATATAATTTCAACAAATGTATGAATGAATGAATGAACTGAATTCCCATCACAGTTGTTGTTGTGTCTTTCGGTTTTTCCCGGTTAGGGGTCGCCACAGCGGAACTCTGGTCCGCTAATGATTGGCAGTAGATTTTTACATGTTGTGTTGCCGGCCCTGATGCACAACCTTCAATGAAGGTACGCCCATTCATGCTCTAGCTGAGAATCGAACAGGACAACATCTTACTGTGAGGTGACAATGCTACCGCAGCACCACCACTGCAGTTTCTCCCACAGTGAACTTGGAAAAAAAAACACAGCTACTGTCACAGGTGACAGGACGTGAGTAGTAAAAAGCAATGGAAGCCATACGTGGTGAGTTGTGGCTTTAATTTCATGGGGTTATATGTCTGCTTACCAAGCAATGATGACATGCAAGTGAATACATGTTACTCCTGCACAAAGCAAATCAGAGTTAGAACTGTAATGTTAGCCAGTGCGGAACTGCGAAACGCAATATCATGCTGTAACTGCACATTTAGGAATACTAGTCTTACCCACTGTTGTAAACTTTGGGTAAAAACCTGCAATGAGCTGTATAACACAATGAATTAACTGGGACATTTTCCCTGATAACTTGCTTGGCGGACAGTGTTCCATAGATTTGGAGCACATTTGAACATTTCATACAGGCCCTGATGGTGATCATAACCACTTACTATATAAATTGTTCATTGTATAAAGCTATTAACAATTCCATATTGTAGCATTAATAGGACAAATGGACAAAATGTAAATCACAGCTCCAGTCAGAGTGTGGCCTCAGAAGTACCCAATATGTTAATCTTTCCGATAGTTTTTTAAAACTAAAACATAAGCAATAGTTCATGCTGTGAATCTTGTTATGGCCTGGTTATCCTGAATCACTGATTAAGTACATACCACAAATATTTTCACTAATCATTCAGAGCTGGGAATTTAAGTTGTTTGCATTAAATACAAATGGAGATGTTTTGGTCAGGAAATGACTATTAATGTTTACTATTTTAGATCTAGTAGAACTGAACCTGAGGGGCAGTGTGTGGGAGACTCATCTTGAGTACAGGGAACTGTTTTAGCAGACAAAATCACATGCCACCCATTTTCCTATTATCAATGATAACATTTTTATACAGCCTACACTGAAGTTAAGGCCTGCCAAACTTTAAGAATTTTTATATAGGTTAAGATATGTTTTTGTATGGGATTCCTATATACTTCTGTAAGTAAATTTAGCTATTAAAGTTTAGTATTCCTATGTTTGTAGTTTGCATGCTATTTTTTGATGTCTTCAGAGAACTATAATGGTGGATTTCTCTTTAAGACAGCTCCTTAGATTTTTAATGGGAAGGTATTTAAACTTTGTCCATCTTTGATTGGCTGGTTCAGAAAAAGTCTGAGTTTATTGTTTTCAGATGAAAGCGCTTAATTCTAGTTTGGAATATATTAATAAATTATTCATTATGACTTTTATTTATCCGTGTTTCCTTGGATTTTCTGGTTTTATGATTCAGCATCACGGTGTTGTACATTTTTACACTGAGTTTGTGAAGCTCTTTGAGTTTTTGCAGCTAACACAATTTCCAGGTTTTCCAGTATACCCCAAATTGGTCCCTTTTAAATAAAAAAGTGACATGATACACATGCGCACTGATCAAAAAACTCGTCACAACGTACATTCATTATTTAACTCATTGGAGTTTAATGTATCAAATTTCAAAATGAAAGCACTTTCTGTGTGTAACAAATATTGTTTAACATTATATGCCTCTATACCTGACACTGATATTTGCTCTAAACAGTAGCTTTTAATTCATTAATATTACCATTATGTTCTCCCCACATGTGCCTAGCTATAAGGTTTTCCTTCTTTATTCCATATATGTTCTTGTAAGCTAACCTTACATTTTCTTTTTCTGTCACCTATGTATACCAAGTCGCAGGAACATGTTATTGTATAAATCATCACTTATAGGTTCATAGGTTGCTACTAGGCTATCGGCCCTAGGGCCTATACAAGCCTAGCCATAACAATTCCCTGGCTATTTCTTCACACAATATTTACTTCCCTGGACCCCTGTCTAGCAGGGCAACTGACATGATCCCCGGGGTGAATTTCCTATCTCCCATCCAATCGTCAAGGTTCCTTTTGAAGAGGGACGAAGAGGCTTGACATGTATGGGCAGTCTATTCCAAAGTCTGAGGAGTCTCTGGGTCAGGAACCTATCCCTCCAGCATGTTTTGTTCATTTTGATGACAAGGTTTAGATCCCTGGAGCATGTGACTCTGAGGGATTGGGACATCTGAATTACAAATGCAGTTTATTATAGTAACCATCTTCTTTACATTAATATAATCTCTCAACAAGAGGGCATATTGAACAATTTCCACATCTATAGGTACCAGTCAAATCTATTAAACTTAACCCTATTCTGACACACTTTTTATTATCTTCTTTCGGCTTTTCCCGGTTAGGGGTCACCACAGTGGAACTCCGGTCCACTAATGATTACTAGTAGATGTTTATGTGCCGAGTTGCTGGCCCTGACGCACAACCTTCAACGAAGGTACGCCCATTCTCGCATGTCTTCACACAGAAGATGCTCTAGCTGAGAATCAAAAGTCCTATTTTCTATAATTATATCTCACTAGTCTTTTAAAATTTTTCTTGTATATGAAACTCACATATTCTTAAGTAATACCTTTCACAACTCTTCATCACTTATTAAACATTTCCAACCTTCCATAACCCTTTGAGCAATTCTATCAGTCATCTTCATAGGTTCATAGCTGTTTACTAGGATAATGAACACAAGGGTCTTTTTAAGCCTAGCCATGCATCCCAAATCTCTGACAAGTTTTGGTACCTTTGATAACTGTAAGCAGGGGCTTGGGAGATGAAACATTTACAAGCAGGGGCTTGGGAGATGTCTTATATTCAATATCAAAATAACATGGAGCTCCCTTACAGAATGATTTGTACACAGACGTAGCCCATAAGGCCTCTCTTTTATTTGTATTTAAAACTGTGTAGTCTTTTTGTAAGATTTTTTTTTTCAAAAAGCATGTAATCTAAGGCTCACTATTATGTTCAAAAGCATGTACTGCTGAGTACAGAGAAGGATTAAAACAACTAGATTTAAACAAAACGTCCTTGTTAATCATGTGTGAGATTCTGGAAGGTGCTGAGATGTGTATATGGACTGTAAAGTGTATACCAACATGTACACATTGCAGTACCTTTTTGGCATCAAGCAACCACTCTAACATGGTGGTGCACATCTTCATGCAAGAGTGCTGTGCAGCACCATGTAGGGCTGATCCTGCAGCCATGTAAATGTTAATGAGGCTGCTGTGCAGCACCATGTAGGGCTGGTCCTGCAGTCATGTAAATGTTAATGAGGCTTGTAGGGCTGGTCCTGCAGCCATGTAAATGTTAATGAGGCTGCTGTGCAGCACCATGTAGGATTGGTCCTGCAGCCATGTAAATGTTATTGTGGCTGCTGTGCAGCATCATGTAGGGCTGGTCCTGCAGCCATGTAAATGTTAATGAGGCTGCTGTGCAGCACCATGTAGGGATGGTCCTGCAGCCATGTAAATGTTAATGAGGCTGCTGTGCAGCACCATGTAGGGCTGGTCCCGCAGCCATGTAAATGTTAATGAGGCTGCTGTGCAGCACCATGTAGGATTGGTCCTGCAGCCATGTAAATGTTATTGTGGCTGCTGTGCAGCATCATGTAGGGCTGGTCCTGCAGCCATGTAAATGTTAATGAGGCTGCTGTGCTACACCATGTAAGGCTTGTCCTGCAGCCATGTAAATGTTATTGAGGCTGCTGTGCAGCACCATGTAGGGTTGGTCCTGCAGCCATGAAAATGTTAATGAGGCTGCTGTGCAGCACAATGTAGGGCTGGTCCTGCAACCATGTAAATGTTAATGACACAGTCCAGGGAAAGGCATATGATAATTTAGCCTTTTGCTCTGTCCAATGGAAATGTCTTCTGGAAGGCACTTAGACACCAAGTGATTCAAGAAATTGCTTAGCAATGTATAGGTCAGCATGGTCATCCTCATCATGTTGTGGTATTGGTCATAGTCAAATACCTACCACATTGAAGGTTAGAGGAACCATTAGATACCATGGATACATTATACTCAAGTCCGTAATTGCACTGACATCATCATGGAGATCAGGAGTGGGGCAATAACTAGACACCATGGATGAATCACACTCAAGTGACAACTGCATTGACATCACTACAGGGATTGTGGGTTGGGGTAAATACTAGACATTAGGGTTAAACACTAACCACTAGGGCAACTACAGGTATGCCATATAAGCACTTAAATTATTATGGTGATTGAGGGCACAGGGGAACAACAGGAGGGAAGATAAGTCAAGATGACAGGTACAGCGACTGTGGTGTGTGCATCTGAATGTGCACTTGTATGTGGAGGAGGGTGACTGTGGGGAGAAAAGCCAATGCCTACATGAGCAGCAGTTTAATACTGTGGCATGTATATTAGCAAAGATCTACAAGTTGCAGTAGTAAATGCAATTTAAAGATATGAAAATTAATCAGTAACGAGGTCTTACCTCATCATGGCTAATATGTTTCTGAATCACAAATTACCTCATCATGAGAACAGAGCTTTTTTAGCATGAGACATACATCTCACACTAGACCCATTAATTAATTCATAGGCTTCTATGTGGAGTTCAAAAATAACAATGACATTAACTTTCCATGTATAAATTTTCAGATTATTAATTGTCTCAACTAAATTGGCAATACACATGGATATGTAACTAAAACCCTTCTGTAGCACTCTTATGAACAGTTGTCGAATACCATGTTTGATATGAGGATAAAATATTTTCTCTGCTACAGTATTAAACAACTCTAAACAGTTCTATAAGGCAGACATACATGTTCTTGAAAGGCCATGTCAGATCCAGAATGAACTTAATGAAACTGAGTCCAAGGTGAACTGTTTGCAAATAGTACTTGCAAAACTTCTGACATAACAAGCATATACAAGGTTTAGATCATTCAGTGAAGAACATTGGATACCATTATGAAAGATCCAAAGTGGATGCCAGGAATTATTATGGACAAAACAAGACCAGATTCAAATGGAGTTTAAAAAACTGATTCATGAATATCTTGCAGGAGATACAGTCACCAGTAGAGAGGTGGGCATGCATTGTCTATTTATGCTGGCGATCCTGAATAAAAGAGTCTGGGCACCAGAGTACGGGACAGTGAGTATACAGATATTCCAAATGTGCGGAATGAATCAGTTTGCTGTCCTGAGCTTTCCCCCTACTCAACACAGCAGACTGGCTTGCAGACTAGTGAGTCTGATTTTCCATTGAGCCAAGAGTCAGAGCTTGTCTGAGAAAATCATAAATGGTTAAAAAGCACCCCTGCACCTGATTTGTTGAGTACCATCACTAACATCAGTGGTTCAGAACCCACCCATGGAAGGGACTGGTAGCGCTCTAGAACTGAATAAGCTACCTTATTAAAAGACTGTAGTGGCATTGAAATACAATTTTACCAAGAGAATTAGTAATAGATGTAAGTGAGGAAGGGCATGTGATATATTGAACAGTGCATGCAGCTCTGCAAAAGTGAACCCATGTACTATTAGCACATAAAAGTGACTGCATATATATTTAATGCTAAGTTTGATCACAGTCTATGCTCAATTTTTGCTTAATTGGTCTGTGACAGTTTCTTTAAGATATCATGAATAGGAACGACAACATGAAGTTTTAGTATGTCTGCATTTACCAGTTTTTTTCTACTGCTGATTTATATAAAAAATAATAAAGTATATTTTGGCTGGCTGTGTGATGCGTTTTTGCAGAACAGACAGCAACAGAGAGAAAGAGAAAAGGAGAGAGATGTGAATAAACATCTGTGTGTGTGTGGGTGGAGATGCGTTTAATCTGAACTTATCCATGCAGGATTCAAATGTATAACAATGTTCATCTGACGTATCTAAGTAGTACACATTTTTATTTGTTTACAAAGCTGTGATGTCCAGCTTTTATTTCTACTTCTGATATGTCTGTACTACAGCATTTAATCATTGATGTTCTGTTTGCTGTTCTAGTAATTTCTTTTTCAAGATATGGAATCCTGGAATGGAAAGCATGAATGGAAGGTGGCATTGACCTCTGTAGGCAGAAGGCTCTTTTCACAAGGTACTCAGAATATCCAAAATAAAGACATTATCTACACTGAGAGGGGAAAAGAAGTGACAGAGAGTTATCTAACAGTATACATTTCCAATTTCAAGTCGCGAAACAAGAAACAGATTTGGATAATGCTTACTGTTTACAGTTTATGTGTTAGAGAAACAACAAGAAACTACCTGGTTGCTAAGACAGTTTTATTTTTAGAGCCAAGCACAAAATTTTGTATACTATATAAAGATAATAACAACTGATCAGTATTCATTTATATTGCTCAATTATTCCAGTTCAGACCATGCTACTTTGTTAGAATGTTTTATTTATTTACTGTGGGGAAAGGCATAAGACATGCATTCATTAGTCAATCAGAATCTAAAACAGATGACAACTGGGATTCATGACCATCTTTCACTTGGTACAAGCTACTTGTCACATATTCACCGAAAACTCCACCCTAGCCTCCACCAACTTCACTCTGAGGACACAGGAATTTCCTTAAAACGTGCCATTCTTAATAATAACTGCTGTTTGTAACAGATTTACTGGTGAAGTATTTATTTATTTGCATTTTGGCTGCAAGGAAGATTAGACTGGGTTGTGCAGGACCCCCATTTAATCAGAGGCCCAGTATGCTCGAAATACTGTTGTACAGACCCTCCTTTTGCCATAAGCACTGTACCTCTCCCCAGGGCCTGACATTACTCAGATCCCCCACGATCCCTAAATGTATCACAAAAAGTGATATCCACACCCTTCAACACATCACTAGTGATTGAAACCAGTAGCCGACATGCAGTCTAACAGAGATAGGTGACCTCTGTTCCAGCACTCAACACAGTAGTGAATGGTATGTCTTCACCACTACAAAACTGCTAGTGGAGACCCTCAAAATCCATTAAATGTCATTTGTGATCAGCACTCCGCCACCACTTCAATCTGCATC
The DNA here is from genome assembly GCF_019279795.1 of Protopterus annectens. Classification (NCBI taxonomy): domain Eukaryota; kingdom Metazoa; phylum Chordata; order Ceratodontiformes; family Protopteridae; genus Protopterus; species Protopterus annectens. The sequence goes on from NC_056740.1 coordinate 380,691,823, forward strand.
CCATTGGTGATGTGCCCACTACCCCATATTACCCATGCTGTCAGCAGTCAGAGTCCTGCCTACCCAGCTTCAGCCTATCGCAAATCAGTGCCCACAGTCTTCCCTCACTCAGCCTGGTACCTTCATCATCCTTTGTCTGGTCTTCGTTATCCAGCCTGTTTGGGAGCAGTCTGGCTTGCCTATGCTAGTCAGTAATCAGTGTCCCCTAACAACCTTCATTTAGCTTATCAGTAGTCAGTGACCCCAACCTAATTTTCTCTACCTATCAGTGACCCCTGACTATACTCATGAAGCCTGTCAGATATCACCATCCCCTACCTATCCTTACTTAGCCTGTTTGCAGTCAGTGGGCTCTGCCTACACTTAGTTAGTAGTTACTGTCCCCACATATCTCATTCTAGCTGACAGTATCAGTACTTTCTGTCTACCCTCACTAAGCCTGCTAGCAATCGAAACAAATCCCTGCTTACATAATCCATCCCATCAATACTTAATATTCTTGCCTACCCTCACTGAACATGTCTGTTTACCATCAGTTTGTTTACTAGTAATTAATGTCTCCTGCCTGTTCTTATTCATCCTCTCAGGAATCAGTGTCCCACATTGTCACTCACCCTGTCTGTGGTAGCTCTCCCCTAGCTGATCTCAGTCAGCAAATTAGTAATCACTGTCCCTACCTAACCTCACTTAGCCTATCAATAATCAGTTTCCACTGCCTTCCTTCACTCATCCTGTCAATAACCAGTGTCCTGTACCTACCCTCTGTCCATCAGTAATCTCTACCCCCCCAGGTGTTCTCTCACTCAGTCCATCAGTAATCAATGTCTCCTGCATTCTCTTACTCAGCTTCTCAGGAATTAGTGTTTCTTCCCTTCTCTCACTCAGGTCTTCAGTAACTGGTGCCCCCTCCTTCTTTCTCTCAGCCCATCAGTAACTGATGCATCCTGCCTTCTCTTACTGAGCTCATCAGTAATTGTTGCCCTCATACACAGCCCATCAGTAATCAATGTCCCCACCTTGTCACATTCAGCTCATCAATAATCAGCATCTCCTGTCTTCTCTTAGCCCAGCAGGAATCAGCACCCCCTGGCATTTCTCATTTAGCCGATTGATGCTCCCCCTTCTCTCACTCAGAACATCAGTAATCAATGTCTCCTGCCTTCTGTCACTCAACTGATAAGTCTCTCTTGCCTTCTTGCACTAGCTTATCAATAATGTGTACTCCCTATCTTTTATCTGTCAGCACATCAGTAATCGATGTGTCGTCTGACTTCACTTAAACCATCAGTAATCGGTGCCCCATCCGCTCTCTCACTCAACCCATCAGTAGTCGGTAACCCCTGCTTTCTCTCACTTAGCCCATCAGTAATCTGTGTCTTCTGTCGTCTCTCCCACAGCTTGCCAGTAGTCAGTATCCCCTGCTTACTCTGACCTCTACTACCTGCAAATGAAGAGTTCCCTCAGCTCCCTTACACATACTTTCCATGATCAAAATCCTCTACTTATCCTTTCTGTCTTCCCAGTAAAGATCACTGATTCAGTGTTACATTGTTCTTCCTGTCACTGGTGAAGTGCTACCACTCAGTGACATGTTGGCACTCAGACCCTATAATAACTTTTGTCAGTTAAAAGGCACATCCATGGGGGCAGCTTTTGGGCCCATGTATGCTAACATCGTGATGGGATTATTTGAGGCAGACTATCTATATCAACATAATTTCTTTAAAGGGCATGTGATTAAATATTATAGATACATAGACAACCTCATTTTTATATGCAAAGGGGGTCAGGAAAAAGTTAACTGTTTTATGGAAGATCTTCACAAAATTAGATTTTCATTACATTTTGATCGTGTCCAGATGGGCAATATGGTTAACTTTCTATATATACATCTAGGAGGTGGAACAGATGGTAAAATAATAAGCAAAGTGCATAGGAAATTCGAGGATGGAGCTCATTATTTGGATGCTCAGAGCTGTCACCCTCTCCATCTTATACAATCCTTACCTTATGGTGAGTTTCTTAGGGTGAAACGTTTATGTAACAATAGTGCTGAATTGAATAGCAAGCTGTATAGAACAGCCACACTATTTATTAAGAGAGGATATTGCAAAAGTTTAGTCCACACTTCACTGAATAAAGTAATGAGTAACACTCAAGACAGGTCTGTTTATAATTTGGAGAAACAAGTGGTTAAATCTGCTTATATTTCTAGTGAGAACTTTAAGAAAATATATATGGTTACAACTTAGGATTTGTTGTCGGAAGAAATAAAACAAACCATTAAACATCATTGGAATTTTTTGCTAAGGTTTAAGGAATTTTCAAATGTACTATGTAAAACACCTATATTCTCATACTGTAAAGGTAACACTATTAAGGATATTTTAGTGCACTCTATACTTAGGAGACTAGAAAGTAAGATCTATATTAACCCAGACCTTATGGGTACTATTCCTTGTGGAAAGTGCAATATATGTAAATATGTGAGTAGGACATTTAATAGAAACAATGGAATACATTTCAAAGTAAATGGCATATATTCCTGTAATACAGAAGGAATTATATATGCACTTAAGTGTCCCTGTGGCATGTTTTATGCTAGGGAAAGCAAGAGGGCTTTCAAGCTTAGAGTTCAAGAACATGTCAGGGACATTAAAAATGGCAAGCTTGAAAGCCCTCTTGCCATGCATTTTAAGGAATACCACCATAGAAAGCCAGAGGGCTTGCAAAGTACTATCTTGGAGCAAGTTTATAGTAATGAATATGGTGGTGACAAAGAAAAAACATGGATATAAAGAAACTTTGTTTATCTTGAAGTTTGGCACTTTAATTCCTAGCGGTATTAATGTTGAGTGCAATTGGAAGGTATTAAGTTAAATGATTTATTTTTAATTAATTGTATAATTGATTAATTGGTTTTATTATATAAACTTGAATGAAGTATAGATTTGTATTCTCCTTTGAAGGCTCAGGCCGAAGCGCTAGAGAGTTTTATTAAACTTGTTTCTGTGGAGTTGATCCTGGACAGTTTGTTGTTTTACTATTGAAATACATTTTTCACCAGTTTTTGTTGTTTTGTAGTATTCCCTGCTTACTCTCACATCTACTACCTGCAAATGAAGCATTCCCTCAGCTCCCTTACGCATACTTTCCATGATCAAAATCCTCTACTTATCCTTTCTGTCTTCCCAGTGAAGATCACTGACTCAGTGTTATATTGTTTTTCCTGTCACTGGTGAAGTGATACCACTCAGTAACATGTTGGCACTCAAACCCTATAACAACTTCCCTAGTGCTGGGATGAACACTGTTCACTCCACCAACCAACAGATCAGAGTACAATCTTTGTATGTTGACAACCAGTTCAAGTTTGCATACCCTAACCTGCACAGGGCATGCTCTATATATAACCTTGGTATACCATGCCAGGCTTAGAATGACCTGTTGTCACTATGCTAATGAAGAGCCTATTAATTGCTCTGGAACTGCACCTGAGTATATCACTGAAGTCAGTGCCCTCCTAAGCATAATACACCAGCCATTGGCTGCAATGTTGCTATGAGTAGATGCTGGTTGTCTGGCACAATTTAGGTGGAGACAGTGGAAGCTGATTGAACTTTATTTTAGAAGTCTGAAGGCATTGCACAAAAGAGGGTAATTCCTCAGGTCACAGTAGAAAAGGGGGAAGCTTACTTCCATCTCTCCTCGATGGATGCATGATATCATACCGAAAGCTAGACTTACAGAATCACAAAACAGTGAAAGTGAGCCTAGTGATGGTAATGAAGCAAAGCTCTTCTTCAGGGGGCTGCATTTCCTTACATTCTATAAGGAGGAGCCCCTACACCCTTTTACTTAAATTTCATAAACCTAAAAATGCACTGCTCAGAGAAAGGGGTTCACCTTCATGAAGGTGTGCTTTCAATAAGCAAAGCCATCACTGAGCCATCATTTTCCCCTCTCTGATATTGCTGAGGATGGTACAAAAAAAATAAGAAAAAAAATATGCTTCACAGCAGACAAGAGGCCCACTGCAGTGGGTTCTCATCACCCCCTAGATCCAGACTATTGCTAGCAAGGATGGGGACAATTAATTGACCATCAGGGAACAAGGGGAGAATGGGATAAACATGTGGCACAATGGGAACACAGGAAAATAAAAATACACATACATAAAGCCATACATTTATAAAAGCAGATACACTGAGCATGTTCACAGAAATGTGAAAATATGCAGTGTTTCATTTCCTGTATCAAACAGTGTTTATTTTAATACACTATGTTCACAGAAAAGAACATGCAATGACATATTTCATATATTCGAGAGAATTTAAATTAACCTCAAGTCTAAGCTACCAGTCACTGTTATGACTGTTTTGGTTAATGTGACAATGTAGTGATTTAAACATTTAGAAACATTCAGTGATGTTCGCAGCCCTTTAGATGTACGCTCAGGATAAACAGGGAAATGGAAACAAAATGTAGTAAGTATCTGCATAAAAACAGTGTGATGCTGCTCTTTTATCAGAAAAGAAGCAAACAGAACAAAATGCTGATAAACAGAAATTAATTAGGTTATTGTGTAATCAGAACCTAAACTCTCTCTAGTGCTGATAGTCCCTATCCAGAACAAAGGGGATGCAGTTAATTTGTAATCCAGATTTTGGCAGATTACGATACAGACATGTATCAATAACAAACAAACACTGTGGATACAATACAGACATGTATCAATAACAAACAAACACTGTGGACAATGCAAATTAAACACAATGCAAGTATGGGCATATCTACTGTCTAAGTAGACTTCAGCAATCAGGTTTGATAATCTATTGTCTTATTAAGTGCACATAGCCGAGGTGGGGGTGGGGGGTGGGGGCAATGCAACTTCCTTGGTGACCATCATTTCTTTAATAGTTATCTTAAAACTAGATGGTTTGGTTTATATGAACCTGAGTGAAGTGGGAATCATTGGACACTGATATATAATTTCACCTCAGTTTCAGAAGTTTCCTGCTGAATTACATTCACTGAGCAGCACTGTATGAAAAATAACAAAAAACTGAAAGTTACACATGACAATCGCAGTTAAAAGAACATTTGAGAAGTACTAGCAGCTCCAAGAAACCTGACAAGAAAGTCTATTGTTGGTACGACACCAGCAGCTTTTGGACATAGGAGAGACCAAGGCAATGTAGGACTATAATGACCATAGCCAAGACCTTAAATAATATGTATAGTCAAGACAGTGAAAATCCTACAGAAGCATATAATAATATAACATGACATAGGTAGTTCTATTAGGTGGCATGACATGAAACTCAACACACCAGTTCAAATTAGCTGAGGTTACAGTGGGGCAGCCCCACGTAGAGAAGACCACAAAGGTGAAGTGAAGATAATGCCACCGTTGGCCTAACTCTTCCTCCAATAGGCACAATCTAGAGTCTGTGCTACTGCCCACAGTTTGAGGTGGGAGGTTGGAGAAGCACCACAGAAACACCGAGAGACTATGCAAACGCCATATAGGCATTGGCCAGAGGTCTGGATCGAACTTTCTGCCTAGATAAAAGCAGATAAAATGTTTTATAATGCATTCCAGTTTTGGATGTCACAGCTGTTTTTAAATTACAAATCAACTGTCACTGGCCAAAATGCTAATGAATGTTCATGCCTCTGGAGACAATGAATTGTTCTGTCATTTATAAGAATACTACAATTTGGTCTTTCCTTTCTTCTTGTAAAAAAAACAAATACTTACTGACAAAAACACATCATATGTTTTTTCATTCATGGGGCAAAGTCAAAATCCAGGCAAAATACAGTTCTTATGTGAGCTGGGATGTGACAAAAGCACACATCTGCTATATTGTTTACATGTTTCAAAACATCTGTAATTAGGGATATTAAAAAATGTACCTGTGGGTTGATGACCTCTAACATAAACCTGCATTATTTATGATGCAAAAACTAAAGCAAATGTTTACACATAGCATACACACAATATACACAATAATTATCCCAAAACTCCTTAAGTCACGAAAATCAAACCCCTTATCCAAATCTGGAAAACTACAATAAGTTTAAAAGGACAGTATAATGAAAAAAAAGTTTACACTTTGCGCACAAAATCCACAAACTTAACAACACTACACAACAGTACCTGCATAAATAAGTCCCTGGAAATTAAATGTGTTCTTGTTAGAAGAAATAAAGTTGGAATCTAATCTGTGTGGTATACTGTAGTATTAGAGAACTTAACATCATGGTCATTGTCACCGTCACCATCGACCCCCCCCCCTTTTCCCCATTTTCTACATGGGAATGGAATGTTGCATCAAACATTGCCATCTGAATCGATTCAGAGCCGTTCTCCTACCTTCTTTAACAGTCATATCAGACTAGCAGACTGGATGCTCTCATTTCATTCTGCCTTCTTGCTGTGTTTTTGAAATCTTCTTTACCAAATCACTTTTTGCTTTCCTGCACATGTGACTGAAGTCCGAACCACCATAACCCATTTTTCTTGACCTTGTCCTATGTCCTGTTGTCCTCACTTTTTCATCTTTCCTACCATGTGCATCCTACTACCCATCTCAGGCCCTTCATCTCTCTCACCTCCAGCTTCCTCTGCTGCTCTGCCTTAACTTTCCAGGTTCCTATGCCTTACAAAATCACTGGTCACATCACTGTTTTATATATTGTTCTCTAAACCTACAGTAACAATATATTTCATGTGTTCATGTGTTACACATGCTCCACATGTATACCACGCATACATACATGCATACACATGCACACACACACACACACACACACACACACACACACACACACACACACACACACACACACACACACACACACACACACACACACACACACACACACACACACACACACACACACACACACACACACACACACACACACACGCACGCACACACAATTTATATCTATATTTCTATCTCCTAAAGATGTAGCTGGATATCATTTGTTTATTATTTTATTTGCATTTCTTTACTGGGAAAGTCTGAACAGGTAACTTCTTTTCTGTGCAGAGTAGAGGCTTAAGAGAAAATCAACATTAACAAAATTATACAGTAATTAGCTTTATGACTAACATAGAATATAAATACCTTATGAAGAATGTGCAGAAACAGCTGGGTATACAAGTAATGTAGCATAATTTGGGATTGCTTTAAAGCATGACAGTTATTATGCTATGCTAAGTACTATGCTAAACTAGTCAAAATTGCATAAAAATCAGTTACTGTAAGCCTAGTACCAAGCAATATTAGTATGATTAAAGTATGAAGTCAGTGACCGATAAATGATACCAATAAGTTAAAACAGTTATTGTGCCGAGCAGCATTTGACTGTATAGTATGACATCATTGTCAGGAAAAAGTAGAATATTTAAGCGTACATTTGTTTGACAGCAGGGATGTACAGGAGAATGACCATAAGTCATTGAGGTATTGTTTCAGGTGAGATTTAAATGTTAGAAGGTTAAACACCTGTCTTATACAGAGAGAGAATAATAGAATACCAGACTTTAGACACATAGTTTGAGCAGAGTGTGTCTCCAGCAATATTGTGACCTTAATTTACAGAAAGTAAAAGTTTGTTCTTAGAGCGCAAGGGTCTATTTGGGGAGTACTGCTGTATGGGGCTCTTTAAGCTTGTGTATTTTTGTGATTTGTATGTAAGATTGTGGGTGACCAGTAGTTAACTGTAAGTCATATGCTGGGTAAATCAATCCAGACAAGTTTTTTTTTTTTTTTGTTTTGGGTCAAGCAGTGATGAAAGCTTTGGGTGCGATTAGTGTTACATTTAGCTATTTTATTGTAGCATTGTTATGGTTTATTTTGTTATAGTAGCATGTAGGCTGGTGGCAGCAGCGTATACTAGTATTGGAAGATGTTATGCTGAAGCAATAGCTTTTCTGCAAGTATCAGTAAGACAGTATCTTAGTATCTATCTCAGTATAATGGGCTAAGCTTCTCATGACCATTTGATGATGGATGTGTATGTTAAATTTCAAGCAGTTGTCTATAGTGACTCCTAAAGCTCTGGTATTTATTTATCATTTGTTAACAGGGTTAGGCCCACTAGTTCAGTAGCCTCTTTTCCTTCATAGAAACCATAAACTCCAGTTAGATTGTATCCACCCGCCTTGACCTCTGTAAGACCTTTGACACCATCTCTCACAACCCTCTCCTAACCAAACTCTCACAACTAATCCTATCCCACTCCTCTCTCAACTGGTTCACCAGCTAGCTATCAAATAGGCAATAAGCAGTTAAGTGGAATAAAGCTATTTCACCATTTCTAAACACTCCCACAGGTGTGCCCAAGGGCTCAATTCTAGGTCCCCTTCTTTTCAGTATTTTTATTAATGACTTTTATCATGCCATTCCTAACACCAGCCTCATCCAATACACTGACAACTCAACAATAATATGCTCTGCCACCACTTCCACATTAACAAAACTAACTTGACACCTTGTCTTCTACTGAACAATGGATGCTACACAACCATCTAGCACTGAATGCAACCAAGACTAAACTAATGATATTTCTCCCCTCTAAAAGCAGCACCCTCGACAAAAACTTTTTCTCTATCACCAGCTCAAAATAACACCACTCTAGAAATAGTCTCCACAGCTAAACTGCTAGGAATCCTCGTTGATGATCAGCTAAAGTTCGACAGCCATCTTTACGCAAATATCAAAAAAACCCATATGAAGCTTGGCATGCTTTACCGCCACAACCGTTTCATCCCTCCCTCCACCAGGCTTGTTCTTGCTAACACATACCTTATCCCTTCCCTTATGTATGGTGCCTCTATCTTTACTAATCTGCAATCCTTCCTCAGGTCAAAACTCTTCTCCTGTTACCATCAAATCTCTACATTTGCAACTGGCCACAGATCAAATACCCATCACTGCATTTCCCTGCAACAACTGAACTGGCTTGAGTTCCCAATTATCTCATCTATATTCAACATATCCAAGCACATAAGCTAATTTTCAGCCCCACTGTCTGCCCCTCCCTTGCCTCCACCTTCCAAATGCATCCACCTAACAAATATCTTCGATCCAACTCCCAAAATCTAATAGAGTTACATAAACCTGCATACACTCTAGGCAAATTTCTTCTATCCTTCTGCCTAGCACGGCACTGGAATTCTCTACCTCCACTTATCAGTACAACTAACAGACTCTCTATTTTCAAAACCGTACTTCACTCATACCTAACCTCACAATGGGAATGCTCTTGCTCCCAACCTACATAAATTCCTTATTTTACTGGTCTCTACAGCTAATTACATCTGCTAAAAGCCTCTACTAACTGTATAACTCCTGTAAGAAATGCAATGCCCTACCAGATCCTTAATTTGTTAGTGAGGATTTATTCAAGTATCTGCTCCCTCAATTACCAGTTTTTTGCAACTGTTGTCACCATGAATTTTTTCTAATTCTCATGTAATAATTTTATATGTTTTCTTAAATTTTATATTTTATAATTTTGTATATTATAATGTAATTTTATAATACTGTACTGTCTTGGAGCTTTTCTCCCCAGGACTCCATTGAAAATGGGCTCCTCATGGCCCAACGGATCATCCTGGCAAATAAACTGCAAATAAATTAATAATAAATTTATACTGACTAAAGGAAATATGACCAGGACACCACCTGAGCTACCACCAATTGAAGTAGATGGGACCTCAGTTTAATGTCTCATCCAAAGGATGAAATTGTTTACTATTTCAATTCATGTTTTACTGGCTGACGAAACAGTGAAAAATTATTTTGTGTCAGAAAAAGATTTAAGATTTAATAGCAGATTCATTGGAATTTCAAGGTAATTTAGTCTCACAACCACAAATATCTTGCCCATCCCTACTCTCAGGCTGTACCCCCTTTCTTAAGGAGGGCCAGGCCAGTTACTTTTGGGTAAATTTGTGGGCATCCATCCAGTCATCCAGGTTTTGTTTGAAGGATGATAATGTTCCAAACTACTTGATCTGCACTGGTAGTTTATTTTGGAGATGGGGAGGGGGGGGGGCTGTTGCATAATAAATCTCTGTCTTTATCATGTTTTGTTTATTTGCTGGTCAAAATATAAGCACCTGGTTCTGGTATTTGCTAAGATATTAGACATATGGCGTTACAGGAGATTAAAGACAACAGAGTCTTCACTGGAGTATCAGGTAAGGCACAGATCACACCTCAAAAGTCAGTAGTATATTGAGTAAATAGTGCATCAAGTCTCCCTTAGTAGCTCAGGGTCTGTAAGCTTGAAATCTTCTTAGGAACTTCTAGGGTGTCTCACGTTACTTGACTTGTCATGTAAAGTACATCCTGAAGGGGGCACTGTACTCATTAACTGGTCTAGTCAAGGCTGATTACAAGGAAATGATGACATCTTTCAATATGGGTGATGTACCCTTGTCTATTAGCTGTAATAAGTAGAAGTTTTTTCAGACTACAGTTACCACATGATGATCGAAGGAGAGGTTATTGTCAACCGAAGTAGCCAGATACCTGGCTGTGGGAATGTTTTTCAGTATGGCAAGTACTTACTGATTATGTCCCACTCATTAAAGTTCCCTTTTATCGAATACTGCTAATGACTAAGCATCACTATTACCAAGCAATGCATCGGGATCTTCTAAATGATCAAATTACAGATTCTGTAAACACAGGCAGAAACAGTTATATTGTATACATCTGGATATTTAACATTCTCTGTGTTCATTTGATCTCAGAACTAGTCAATGTAAATAAAGTCTAGATGAAATGTAGGGGTCCCCTGCAAAAATGCTTACATTTGGCATTTTATATGTTTTGAGAAGGTACCATGATTATTTCAATGTTTGTGACATATGGTGGGAGTGGATGCTGCTATTGTACTGTTTCTGTAAGAGATTTTTTTTGTTTTGTTTTTGGTGGCATTTTGGTAAGCCATGTGCAACATGCAAAGATTGAAGTGGAATCCCATGAAAAAGTATCCTGGATCCCCATCTCCACGCATGCGCGCACACATACACACACACACACATTATATATGTGTGTGTGTATATATGCTTTCACTCAATTTGGTTGAACACTGCTTTTGACTGACATCTGCTTTGTCGATACATTTTGCTTAGCAAAACAGATGGTCGACACGTGTATGAGATCGACATTCACTAGAAATGGGGAATATGCCCCTTCCCTGGGGGTGTGAAAAAGTAACAAACAAATAAG
>NC_056740.1:380705586-380783086 GCF_019279795.1 Protopterus annectens
AGCCATACCCAACAGAACCAAGACACTCTCCTCCAGAAAAAAGAAGCCAATCTGGTGGTCCCCTGCCATTAATAAACACTACAACAGAAGGAAGAAATTGTTGCAGAAAAAGGTGACGTTCCAAGACTGGAAAAATTCCCTTATTAGCCTCAACAAAAAGTTGAGATCCCTCATCAAAACCTTCAAAGCCAGTTATGAATTGCATCAGACACTAAAAACAACCACAAAGCTTTCTATAGTTATAACAAGAATCTCCATGGTAATACCCCGATTTGCTCTGAGTTACTGCACAATGGTATTTCCTATACTGAGCCAACAGATATTGCCAACATACTGGCCGACAGATTCAGTGCCAACTTTACCCCTCTCTTCCCTCCTAAAGAACCAATCTCAATACTGGAAGAGTGCGAGGCACACAGCATTACTGCAGCACAGGTTAATTCTGCATTGTCCAACGCCAAGAATACAGCTTCCATGGGACCCGACAGTATCTCTGGCTGTGTTCTACATGAATTACAAAGTGAACTGGCACCACATCTGTGTGCCCTGTTCATTCACAGCCTCACCTCAGGCTTTGTCTCTACTGAAATGCGCACTGCTACAATCATCCCTTTCCATAAAGGGAGAACGACTACAGACCCTGGAAATTATTTTCCCCATTAGCCTGACTAGTCTGATATGTAAGGCTATGAAGTGCATCATCATGGACCTAATTAACAAGGATATAGCGAATCTCCAAACTCTAGATCCCATGCAATTTGGTTTTGTGAAAGGTAGATCATGCCTGCTCAACCTGTTTGTCTTCTTTGAGTCAGTCACCAGAGCTGTGGATGAAGGTAAGGCAGTTCATACAGCCTTACTTGATCTGGCAAAGGCCTTTGATACCATTCCTCACTCAGGAAGTATTGATAAACTCACCAAACTAGGCATCAACCCCTATATCGTTAGTTGGGTTGCAAATTGGCTCACAGATAGAATCCACAGTGTGAAAGTAGTGGACCCCAAGTCAGACTGCTGACCAGTCACGAGTGGAGTCCCACAGGGATCGGTCCGGGATCCTTTCCTGTTTGGCTTCTAGTTCTCATAAGTCCAGGCCAACACGGAGGGACTCTGGCTGACCAAGTCCGCAGACAACTGCAAGCTGGGAGCTATTATTAACTCCCCAAGTAATGCAGACATCCTACAGAAAGACCGCACTGAGACCAATGACTGGTGTTGAAACAATGGCCTTAAGCGTAATGCCAAAAAATGCATTGCTATCCCCTTTGGGAAAACCTCAGTTCCCAGGAATTACCACATTGATGGGAGCCCACTGAACACTGAAGGTGTTATAAGAGATATGGGGACACAGTTTGACAGCAACCTCTCCTTTGACCACCACATTGCCACTGTGGTCTCAAAGTACTCCTATGTGGCACATCTCATTACCAAGGGTTTTGCATCCAGGAAGAAAGAGGTCATAGTCTCTTTCTACTCTTCCGTCATTAGACCAGTCATCGAATATAATGCCCCATTTGGCATGTACCTCACTAGACACATGCAACAGCTGGAAAGTCCACAAAAGTACCTCACAAAGAGGATCCTAGGCCTTAAACACATGTCCTACATGGACAGACTAAAAAAAATTCCAGCTATTCTCTGTCTCATATCGTCTACTAAGAGGCGATCTCTGCTTGACTTACAAAGCCATGTCTGACCCAGCTCTGTTAGGAATGCTACATCTAAAGATATCCCAATCCCTCCACACCACATGCTGCAGATACCTCAACCTCATTACCACAATCAAGAGAACATGCTGGAGGGACAGGTTCATAACCCAGAGACTGCCCATGTTCTGGAATAGACTTCCCATACATGTCAAGCAGAGCACCTCACTGGCCCTCTTCAAGAGAAATCCTGATGAGTGGATGGGAAATAGAAAGTTCACCCCGGGGATCACTCTAGTGGTTCTACTTGATAGAGGCACTGGGAACTAACGTCGGGCGGCACAATGCCAGGGCACTTCTATGGGCTAGGCTTGTAAAGGCTCCAGGGCCATTAGCCTAGTACACACCTATGAACCTATGAACAACTTCTGTAACTTACAGTATTTACAACTGCTTTACAATAATAAACTTAGTAAATAAAGAAACCAGAAGGTGTTTGCTCAAAATAGGATTCAGAAAAGCCTTCTATGTCTGCCTATCTGTACATAGTTTGTCTCTCTCTGTACATATCTGTATAGGCAGACACCAAGTTGGTCACCTTGCAAATTAGTTATCAAAGAAATTAAAGAGTCATGGCCCAAACTGGAGTCTACTTTGCCTCCTAACAAGAAAGCAATGTATGTGTTAACAAGCACACTTGTGTGTGTGTGCGTGTGTGTGTGTGTGTGTGTGTGTGTGTGTGTGTGCGTGTGTGCGTGTGTGCGTGTGTGTGTCTTTGGAGAAAAAAGGTGATTAGTATGGCACTGTCACTTGTTCTAGTTTGTGACTCTCATTTTGATATTTAAATGACCTCCTATTAGGCATTGAACACATAGTTCATCTAGGCTCATGGCTGGATGCACTTAGTGAAGTTGCTACAATTTTACATTTAAGTTATTTTTGTGATTGAAAGGAGCACTTTTCTTCTACTTCTGTTATCAGATCTTCGGCTTTGGAAAATAAGGTACTTTTTTGAGCAATGAAAATAATTTATTCAAAAATCAGTTTGATGTACTGTGCAATCCCCATGCATGGTGCACTTGTGATTTCAGCATTGATTGTAAATACAACCAGTTTATACTTCTATGTTTATACCGTGTTGACAAACTAACCTCATGTCACATAAGCAGGGCTTACATTTAATTATCAGTAACTTGCCATGGTTAAGCCTGAAATACAAACCCAGCCGACTGTTGTACCTAGTTTTAAGTTAAAATTTCTCATTAAATAAAAAGTCATGGGAAGAGATTATCGGCATTAGTATATCAAAATGCAAGCTACAGGCATCGAAAGATAAGCAGGCTTCTTATGAAGGAGGAACTGTGGGGAATAAAGAAGAGATAAGTGAGACGGTCACATCTTTAAGATCACACTTTAACGAAACTTCAGGGAGGTAGCCTAAGAGGGCTGCTGACTCTCAAGGGCAGAGGCAATGTATATATTGGAATGAGGTTATTACACAGACAATGGACTCCTGAAGTGGAGTCGGGGCTAGATGAAGAAGTGATATAGCAGTTGGTAGTCCCAATGACCTTCCATTGGACATAAGATTACTTTTTCAGGCCTTCTGTGTATAAAGTTTACAAAAAACAGCCTTATGCAAAACATGTTTGGTCAGGATTGTAAAAGATATCAGGGTACTGTAATATGTGTCAGCAATGTCAAAAGGTCAGCAAGTCAGAAGACAAAGTTAAAACATTGCTTCCTTTGCATGCTATTAATGAACTATTTCAGAAGGTAGCTATGGACATTATGAGGCCTTTTACTACCCCAAGCACCATAAGTAAGTGGCCTGCTTTGGTGGTTGTAGACTGCACTACTTAGTATCCTAGCTTTGTTCTTTACTGAGGCAGAAAATGTGGCAACTGTTCTGTTAAAAATTTTCGGCAGATGAACAGGGCTAACTTTATGTCAGCCCTGCTGACCTGTTTGTTAAAATTATGAGGTACAGGAGCTGAAAAATCCCCTCTACAAATGGTTTGGTGGAAGCAGGGCCAGTGTTACCATTTTGGGGGCCCCCAGCAAAATTTCAAGTTGCGGGCCTCTAGGCACTCCTAGCCTATATATAACCCTGTCACTGCACCCTCCTAAGCAACCTTTTAGTTTGTGGTGCAAATTTTTAGTAGTAGTACACACAGACTGACCTGTAGCTACAATGCTCTTACAGTACACTAGGCCTATTTATCACACTATGTTCGCCCATCTCAGAGGGACATTCACAGTTACCGGCATTTAGTTGCAACAATGATATATCACAACAGTTACAGGTATGGACTTAAATGCAATGACACTCTAGGCCTACTGTTTCAGCTCCACCCCTACACACACACCCTCCAGTTCTCCCCTCCGTTTCAACCCTTCTTGGGCTCCCTATACCATGCACATTACTTTTTTCCCCTTTCTCACATTTTTCCTTACTCTTTAGCCTTTTCAAGAAGCCATTTATGTCTATATGCTCTGAAGTGCATTTTATAGTTGTTTTTCTTTTCTTTTTGCATGGCCTTTTCATCCATTAGTGGCTTGAAAACAAATTAAGGTTAAGGAAAGAAATTCATTGTTGCTGTTCAGCTTTAGTTTTCCTTGCATTGTGTTTCCTGATCAAGACAGCACAATAATAACCATCTAGGAAATAACCATTTAGGAAATAACTCTGATAAGCCAGGGCCCAAGAAGCCATAGGGTTATACATGTAGCGGGGTATATTTTAGAGCATTTCCCAACCTTTTAATCCAGTGGTGTCCTAAACAAAAAACATGAGTAAGATAAGAATTGCAGTCTTACTTTTTTTTTCTTTCATCATAGGCATAAGTTGTGTCTAAGGCTTAATGTTCAAAGATGGCAAAATAGTAGCTCACAATAAACTAGCAAGCCAGTTGTTGTCTGGATACATAGTTTCTGAGAATGCTGCCTGCCTTCCTAACCTCCACAAAAAGACAGTCACTGCCTATGCATCCCTCTGGTGTTAGACTGGGATGAAACAGAAGTATTTCAAGTGACTGCTGATGTACATATACATGCCTCCTCACTCCTCAACCCTAACTGTCAAAGGCAGCTACCTGTACACATGCCGGATGTGAAAGTGAAAAAATAATGATTACAATAATTTATTCTACCGTGTTGCTCCTAGACAGTGTGCTGCCCCTACACAAGCTTTAGTGACCTTCTTTGTACACCTCTGAGGTCTGTGAGAAAAGTAAAAGAAACAATGACCATACAGTCCTCAGCCCAAACACAAACTATAATGACCTCATGTGCACACCTCTATGGTTTGAATGTGATAAAAATTAAACAAGTAATAACATTACAATCCCCCCATATAGCTTACAGCAGCGTTCTGTATACACAAATCTGAGCAAGGCTGGTTTTAGAATGGGTGGGGTTGACAGCAGAGACCATTATCAGCTTTATCCTAACAGGGTCAGCCCTATTCAGGTTAAAGAGTGTAATAAGAAAATGAATACATTTTTTTCTCATTTTTCCCCAACCAACAACAGCTTATGTGGGGCACCCACAGAGTCAAGAATGATTAAGGGAGCCCCCTGTATTAATTTATACAGTCTAGGGAGTGGGGACCCCCCCCCCAGACTCCATGAAGATTGAGGTGTCTGAATGTTCTGTGGTATATCTTATGCATTAATTTTGAAATATAATTACCTGCAACATACATTTTTATCGATACCCAGAAGAATAATGTGTGTGTCCTAGCATTATTGGGTGTATACACAGATAAATACAGACACACACACACACACACACACACACACACACACACACACACACACACACACACACACACACACACACACACACAAGCCATCGCAATACTAGTTTTGTCCTTATTTCAGCAAATAACAACATATTGTGCAAAACCAGTACTGCCACACCAGATCAATGAATGTTGTTTAGCAGCCGCCGAAAAGCAGCAGGGGTAAGTCACTTTTATTTACCTCATTGAAGATTAATGCATACCTGTCACTGTCTCTGATTTCACAGACCTTCCCTGATTTTGCTCTGTCCTTCGTAAAGTTTGATGTGCTGGTAGATCATTCAGGATTACAGACAGTCAATAAATCCAGACATGAGTGTTTTATGCTTCCTATTGTCCAAAAAATGCACGTTGATGCAGAGGGTGTTATTCTATTCTTTTTAAGTGAATTAGAGTAATATTTAAAACATGTTCCTGATTTTGAGCCTTTATTTTGCTATTATTTTTGGTATTGTTCCAAATTCTTCAGCAAAGAAGTTGACTATCTGGTGTTCTACCAGTATTTATAAAAATCCCTAAAGATCAGAAGCATCAGCTCTTCTTAAAATCCAAGGTTTACCCTGAGCTCAGTCTCTCTGGGCTGCGGATCTTTCTACTACTTACCCTGCTTATGTTCATTATCCCCTTTATCCTAACAATGTAATATCACTGCCCTGCGGTAAAAGAGTATAATCAGGAAATTCATACATTTTCCCCAAACAGCAGTAAATTTTCAAGGTCCGCAAACAGTCAAGGATGATTAAGGGGGCCCCTTGCATCCACAGGTATTGCAGATACCTAAAACTGACTGTGTTGTCACTTTTAGTGGCAAGAATGTCCACCACCAGGGTTTAACTAAGCCAGGGGCACTAAGTCGGTGATAAAATATTTAATGGAATCGTGAAGCCAAACCTATTACGTGATAAAACACTGTTACTATAACAAGAGATACCTTTGAATTTTAAAGGTAATATAAAAAGAGTTATTACCCACCTGGTTTGTTAAGTATATGAGATTGCTTTACTAGCTTTTGTTAGTTTTTACAGACCTGACCTGTTACAAAATAATAAGATAAGATAACTTGCTGTGGTTGGGGGATCACTAGGAACAGGGGGCCCCCAGCAACAGCAGGGTTTGCTGGTGCCTAAAGCCGGCTATGGGTGGAAGGTTTAACTTATGACTATGTTGTGACCATTGCTGAATACTTTAAGAGGGAGTGGGGCAAGAACCTGCCCTCATCTTTTCTACACAGATTCTCAAGAATCAACATTTTTTTGCCATAGAGCTACTTTATGGTCATATGGTGAGGCGCCTGTGACCTCGATCTTGTCATGAGATGGAGAATGAATCTAATTCCCATAAAAAGTTTGCTGTGCAAAATGTGCTGAATTTCAGGACTAAGCTCAGGGTGCTTTTGAGGTGAGCACAGGAGTACCTAGTTCAAGCACAAAAGCTGCTAAAATGATGGACAGTGGCAGTCTGAGAATATAAGGTTGATCAAAAATGTAATGGTGTTGACAGATGCCATATAAATTAGCAAAAGGGTAATATTCTGTTTCCAAATACGAAAAAGGTTATCTAAGGTAGGGAGTTGGGTGGCATAACTTTTAAAATAAACTTTGTTTCCAAGATTTCCTGGCAGTATTTCTGGAAAACACACTTGTATTCTAGAAAATGAAAAATGTTAGAAATGACATATTTTCTTATACATAGCAATACTAGTAGCTGTATATTGTATAACACGTATGAAATGCATTAAGTACTAATACAACAATATATATAGTAGAAGGTGACCTTTCACACTCATTACTTACTTTCGCAAGCTGCATTACTTACTTCACAATAGAAATCTCTGTGTATTTTAAGCAGATTGATTTAAAAAGGAAAAATATTGTTTAGCTTTGAAATTGCTATGACTGCCTAGGGGTTGCTTTGAAATTGCTCTGACTGCCTAGGGGTTGCTTTGAAATTGCTCTGACTGTCTAGGGGTTGCTTTGAAATTGCTCTGACTGCCTAGGGGTTGCTTTGAAATTGCTCTGTCTAGGTGTTGCTTTGAAATTGCTCTGACTGCCTAGGGGTTGCTATGAAATTGCTCTGACTGCCTAGGGGTTGCTTTGAAATTGCTCTGACTGCCAAGGGGTTGCTTTGAAATTGCTCTGACTGCCTAGGGGTTGCTTTGAAATTGCTCTGACTGCCTAGGGGTTGCTTTGAAATGGCTCTGACTGCCTAGGGGTTGCTTTGAAATTGCTCTGACTGTCTAGGGGTTGCTTTGAAATTGCTCTGACTGCCTAGGGGTTGCTATGAAATTGCTCTGACTGCCTAGGGGTTGCTTTGAAATTGCTCTGACTGCCAAGGGGTTGCTTTGAAATTGCTCTGACTGCCTAGGGGTTGCTTTGAAATTGCTCTGACTGCCTAGGGGTTGCTTTGAAATTGCTCTGACTGCCTAGGGGTTGCTTTGAAATTGCCCTGACTGCCTAGGGGTTGCTTTGAAATTGCTCTGACTGCCTAGGGGTTGCTTTGAAATTGCTCTGACTGCCTAGGGGTTGCTTTGAAATTGCTCTGACTGCCTAGGGGTTGCTTTGAAATTGCTCTGTCTAGGGGTTGCTTTGAAATTGCTCTGACTGCCTAGGGGTTGCTTTGAAATTGCTCTGACTGCCTAGCGGTTGCTTTGAAATTGCTCTGACTGCCTGGGGGTTGCTTTGAAATTGCTCTGACTGCCTGGGGGTTGCTTTGAAATTGCTCTGACTGCCTAGGGGTTGCTTTGAAATTGCTCTGACGGCCTAGGAGTTGCTTTGAAATTGCTCTGACTGCCTAGGGGTTGCTTTGAAATTGCTCTGACTGCCTAGGGGTTGCTTTGAAATTGCTCTGACTGCCTAGGGGTTGCTTTGAAATTGCTCTGACTGCCTAGGGGTTGCTTTGAAATTGCTCTGACTGCCTAGGGGTTGCTTTGAAATTGCTCTGACGGCCTAGGGGTTGCTTTGAAATTGCTCTGACGGCCTAGGGGTTGCTTTGAAATTGCTCTGACGGCCTAGGGGTTGTGAACCAGGGCTGCTGTTGCTCTTTTCATGTTTGGTATCGCTGCTTGTATTCGGATACCATCTAGCTTACAAAGAAAGCTGAAACAAGGTTCCTGTATTATTATTATTTTTTTTATGACTTATGAATTTGATTAACGCTAATCAAAACTAAAGCAGCAAAACATTTTCTACCAGGACTGCAGGAAAAGAAAGTGATCTGTTATCCCAGAGATTGCAAGCTACACCTCTAATGATCTGAGGATGTATCATCTGCAGTCATTGCATATTTTTAGTGACTCAATAGTAATTAGACAGTAGTCTTTACTAATACGCGGTAGGAGCTAGGCTATTTGGTTGCAGTTAGTTAGTCTGCCATCCCCTATGTATTTAAAATTATTTCTTTATTCATTCCCTGTGCAATGAGTTTACTGGCGTGTATATTTAATTGGTCTTTCTTTTATTTATATATATATATATATATATATATATATATATATATATATATATATATATATATATATATACATATATATATATATATATATATATGGATCTTCCTCATAACACCGACAAGCGAAAACACCGACAACGAGATCACCAACACCACAACACCGACAGTTGAAAAACACAAAAGTTCACATGCCTGACAAACCACAATCCCGACAGTCAACAAAACAAATCTGCTTCCGAAAAACACACACACAACATAAGCACACCAAAAACCTTACAAACCTACACTAAAACTTACATACACAACTATCTATGCACTAACCTTAACTCCAACTCTAACCCTAAGGTCAGTCACTATCGCACACTTACCTTACCCGCACCCTATTCCTAAAGTCCATCACTATCGCACACTTACTTTAGCCGCACCCTAACCCTAAAGTCTGTCACTATCGCACACTTACCTTACCCGCACCCTAACCGTAAAGTCAGTCACTATTGCACACTTACCTTACCAGCAACCTAAATCTACAGTCCGTCACTAACGCACACTTACCTTACCCACACCCTAACCCTAAAGTCCGTCACTGTCGCATACTTACACAGTTGCTCTAGTTTTGCATGTTGGTGTTTTCAGCGTCAGGATTCCGAACTATTGATTATTTCCATTGTCAGTCTTCCGTTATCGGTCTTCTCGTTGTCGCCGTTTTCAGCTTTCGTTGTTCTAAGGTAGATCCACACACGTATTTGCAGATATATATATATATATATATATATATATATATATATATATATATATATATATATATATATATAGATATATATATATATATATATATATATATATATATATATATATGTATATGTATATGTATATGTATATATATATATATATATATATATATATATATATATATATATATATATATATATATATATATATATATATATATATATATATATATATATATAAAAGAAACCACTACCCCTAGGGCGAGAACTATAGAGTAAACAATGTAAAGTTCCAGTTATCAAAGCCTTCCAAACTAAATGTGGTTAAAAATGACGTCCGTGAGCTTACACCAAGCATTAACAGTAAAGTACTTGCTGAGAAAAGTCTTTCAACTGTCGACTTAATGTGCTTCTTTCCAACTCACATAAAAAACCAATTAGCACAACTTCCATAGATGTGCATTATATGTTCTTACCATAAAAGCTCAAGGAATAACAAGGAAGTAAAGGCTGTCTCTACCGTACTGCTGTAGCTTCCGAAACAAATAATATAGCCGTTTCAAGAATATTCACTGGTAAAGCCAACTGAGTTCAATTATACCATTCGGTTCATCCTGCAAGGATATCCTGGCAAAGATACATCCACTTCAATAGTCGTCACAAATAGTTCCAAAAAAGTCCGGTAACACCATTCAGTTTAACTCAAAAGGACAGTTTAATGGTGAGCGCTTTCACGGCTTACAGAAGCCGCTTCTTCAGACAAACAAGATTGCGCCGATAAGGCGCAGCATTTATACATACTCTAACAACTTTAAAATCTCCTCCCACACGTCCTTATACAGAATCTTAAAGTGCTAGTGCCACATTTTATTAAGTTAAAACCACAGACATACTTCATAAAATGAAATCTTGGTAACTGAAGATACTTTCTAAGTAGTATTTTAAAAACTGTTGCATACTCTGTCTTAAATATATAAACCTTACAAATTAATGCAACAAAAACAATAAATACGATCTTCTCTATTAAAATCCCATGCACATGAATTACACACGAGCGCTCCATACATTCTGATCAAGTTTAAGGATAAATACATACAGCACAATATTATGCATCTACCTCAATACTAAGATTATATTCTTGCTATATGCCCCAATTAGATTCATTAACTACAATAGAATACATTTGCCTAAGTCGCTTGACAAAAACACTCTGGTTCCGTAAAACATGTTCAAAAACTCATTATTAACAATAATTTAAACATAAACGAACGAACGACTGTATCATGCATAAATCATCAAATACACCTCTATAGGGTATATATGAATCCACGTATTACTAAAAAAGATATTGTTGAGACTAATGATTCTGTGTAGTGCTGTAAAACAAAAATATATACCTGAGGGTATAGAGTGATGTACAAGCAACCAAACGACAAAGTCCTAGATGACTATGATGAACGGTGTATGACTTTGAATCCACCTATTGGATGAACAAGTTATATTAATATGGAAATATCTAATGCAAATGGAAACTCGTACCTGCTAAAAAGGATGATGAAAACTAGTTGATAGAAAGATGAATCTAAAAGTGTATGAGATAGGGTGTGCTTATGTATCTAGATCTAGTAAATATATACACATAGGAGACAAATCATTCTGTATGTGTGAAGAACACATAAAGGATCTAATACCCAGTGAAAATACATACATGAAAATAATTGACAACTAGTATTGTTCTACGTGTTATACCTCAAAAAGGAGTGAATGTATAGTATAATGCAATGAGAATTTAAATATGTTTGAAAACAGTAATGTACATCAAACAGTAAGTAGTGACTGATGGTGACACATGACATGTGCATCTGGATAATTCTAAGATTAAAGGTGTATGGGAGGTGCAAGAACTGAGAAGGAATATATGTGTGCAAGCTATACGGACTAAGGTACTGAAAATAGGGATGTACAGATGTAAAATAGTGTATACTGCTACCAAAGTGGCCTAAGTTTACCTGGAGAATTACCCTCCTGCGTGACTGACCTCCTCTTGCCTAAGTAGCATAATTAAATACTAAGCAAAGGAATAACTAATTCTTAATTAAGAATGATGGTGGTGGTAGAAGGATCTACCAATTATCTCAGTGGTCTCCCTTTCAAGTATGGTTTTATTGACAATACTTCATTTAGACCCTTTTCCTTGTGAGCAGCTAACCTGCATATCCATTTCAATTCAGCTTGCTCAGTCAGATTGGTTAAATCACCTAGTCTTATGCTGGGTTCGACTACTTGAAGAACTTGATACAGGAATGTGTGCATTGGACCTTCTCTAAGTGTGTGTTTGGCCAAGGCACTATATTCTTCATTTCTGGCCAAGCAATAATTATGATCCCGTATCCTTTCTCGGAGGGTTCGATTCGTTTTGCCCACATAAAATGAAAAACATACAATACAATGGGCTATGTATACGACATTTCTAGTATTGCAGTCACTGCTATAATTAATAGTCCACAAATGACCAGAGACTGGATGCCTATAGTAGTGTGATTCATCTATAAATCTACACTGTTGGCATTTCCCACATTTGCTTGTTCTCTCAAAGCCTGTTCTTTCATGTGTGGTAACACTATTCGTGCCGCATAACAGTCTCTTAAGATTTACCATATTGCTGAGAGTAAATCTAGGAGTAGAGCCTACTATATCCATAATATTACTTTCTACAGTAAGGATATTCCAATTCTTTCGTATTATGGACTGAAGTTGATGGGTACCTTGGCCAAATGGTACAACAAAGCCCAATTGTCTGTGATCGCATTGTTGACAAAATTTATCAGTATTACTGCTGCCACCAAGCAAATACGGTTTGGCTCTGCTCTTTCTAAGTTCTTGCATCTCCCCATACACCTTCCGAATCTCCATGTCTGTATAAGCACGTGCCTTTAATCCCTCATCTAATTCATTCAATCCCACATGATAGTCATTTTCTTGTGTAGATAACCTCGATATCCTCATGGCCTGGCCTTTGATAATGTTCTTGAAGATATATGGGGGGTGCATACTGCCCCTATGAAGAAACGATGGTCTATAACATGCCTTCCGATGTATTCTGGTATTGATCGAGCCTTCTCCTTTGAAGAGAGTTACATCCAGGAAATCAATACTCCTTACATCATAATTCATAGTAAACTTTAAGAAAGAGCTACTGGAGTTCAAATCTTGGTGGAATGCCTCTAGCTGTTCAAGGTTGCCTCTCCACAGGAAAAGGAGGTCATCTACAAACCTTCTGTAGAATAAGATATTGGGATTATGTACAACATTGACCTCCTCAAAGGTCGCCATGACCAAATTGGCATAGCTGTTAGCACAGCTAGTGCCCATGGCGACCCCTTTTACCTGCTTATAGCATGTATTCTTAAACAAGAAGACATTATTTTCGAGCACTATTTCCATAAGTAGCAACAGTAACTCAATCCTCCTCTCATCCAGCCCAGAGTATTTCTCCAGATGTAATTGTAGCATTCGTAGACCTTCGTCATTCGGGATGCATGTGAATAGTGAAGTTACATCCATGGTCACAAAAACTATGGAATCGACCATCCCTTTCTCATAGATTGAGACTGCTGTACAGAGCTCTCTGAGCAAATGTTCCGTATCTTGAAGGATATATATTGACTTCCGTAGAGACTCCTTGAGTTCATGATCTAGGAACATTGAAAGTGGCTCAGTGAGCCAACCAGCTCCTGCCACTATGGGTCTAAGGGGCGGTCGCATGGAGTTCTTATGAATTTTTGGTAACCCCGAGATGGTGGGTACGACTGGATGGTCAACAACTAGAAAGAGGTGAAGATCTTCATTCAAATGCCCCATGGCTTTACATTCTTGCAGTGTTCTATAAATTCTCTCCTGCATGTTATTAACTATGTCTACCGAAACTTGTTCATATGCAGCATCACTCAACATAATCAGCATTTCTGATTCATAGTAGGACGAGTCAAGAACCACTACAAGGCCTCCTTTGTCCGCTGGACGTATTGTTATATGTCTATTATTTTTGAGGCCATTTAATGCTTCAACCTGCATCTTGGTTAAATTTTCAGTCAGAGTGGAATCACATGACTGCTGCATACCATAGATGTCCTTTTCCACAGCTTTCACAAATAAATCCAAACTAGGATTAAACGGTGGTGTATAGGTACTTCTTCTCTTGAATTGCACCGATTCATTTTGGTGAGAATCTTGATATATCAACTTTAATCCCACATTTCTTGCAAAAGATCTTAGGGCTAAAATGTACTGGCTAGGATCTATTTTGGAAGTGGGAATGAATGACATACCTTTCTCCAGAACTTCTCTTTCTGCTTCTGATAGCACATGGCTGGATATATTATAAATCAGACTGTTTGACCCCAGAAGTTCTGAAGGGTTTGCTGTGAATTCAGCTGAGGAGGTACATCTTTCTTCTTGGCCCCCCGAAGATTGTCGCTCTCTAGCGACCTCTTTCGATTCAAACGAATGGGAAAAGGGGCCTCCGTGGGGTTATGCAATTCCACCCTGTCAAGCTGTATTTTCCTCCTAACAGTCCCTGCTAAGGAGGTAGTAACAGGTATTTCCTCTTGCTGGACACTATTCAGATTGTCTATTACATTGCCACATGGTGTGGTATAAACTGAAGTCACTACATCCTCGGTAGGTGATTGCAAAGCATCCACTGTAGTCACTGCATGGTCCTCCACTAAAGGGAGAGCCTTAGCTGTAGTAGATGTAAGTGGGGGTGCTGTTGCAATAGTGGACTCAGCACAATCTCTGCCTCCGGTGTTATTAATACTGCCACCAGAATTAATGTTCCTACCAACTTTAGGATTGTTGATCTTGAGCGAATCATGGCTCTGTCTATACATAGACCTATTGTTGTCAGGAATGTCCCTTGTTTGTACGGTCCTGCCATGAGTATTGCCAGGTCTTCTATTCACCTCCTGGTCACTCCGACCATCAGGTTGGGTGCGAGGCCAAACAAACACATGTTGTTCGGAGAAATCCTTAATGTCCCTACTTAACTTCTTCCTTTTATTATTCAGTAAATTAGCTTCATATCGACCTACCCTTTCAAACAGTTCATGCATGTACAATTATGATCCCGTATCCTTTCTCGGAGGGTTCGATTCGTTTTGCCCACATAAAATGAAAAACATACAATACAATGGGCTATGTATACGACATTTCTAGTATTGCAGTCACTGCTATAATTAATAGTCCACAAATGACCAGAGACTGGATGCCTATAGTAGTGTGATTCATCTATAAATCTACACTGTTGGCATTTCCCACATTTGCTTGTTCTCTCAAAGCCTGTTCTTTCCGAATGGTGTAATTGAAATCAGTTGGTTTTACCAGTGAATATTCTTGAAACGGCTGTATTATTTGTTTCGGAAGCTACAGCAGTACGGTAGAGACAGTTACTACTTCCTCGCTATATCTCCAGTTTTTATGGTAAGAACATATAATGCACATCTATGGAAGTTGTGCTAATTGGTTTTTTTATGTGAGTTGGAAAGAAGCACATTAAGTCGACGGTTGAAAGACTTTTCTCAGCAAGTACTTTACTGTTAATGCTTGGTGTAAGCTCACGGACGTCATTTTTAACCACATTTTGTTTGGAAGGCTTTGATAACTGGAACTTTACATTGTTTACTCTATAGTTCTCGCCCTAGGGGTAGTGGTTTCTTTTACATTTTTCAATACAGCTCTTGGAGGATTCCTACATATATATATATATATATATATATATATATATATATATATATATACATACAGCCGAAAAGCTACAAGTCAACACAACTAGAATTACAAATTCTGCAGGTAACTGCCTTTTCTCCAACTCAGTAGGCAAAATATGGAATAACCTCCCCTCACACATTACCTCTCTAGGCTCCTTTCATCTTTTTAAAAAACAACTTCTTTTACATCTGAACAACTTCTGGCTCTGCTCTTGTACCAATCCAGACTAATCTACTATCTTCATTCTACTATCATATTTCCTCATTTCAAAACTGCAACCTTTCTCTGTGATCACAAATGACTTAATGACTGTACTGTTACTACTGTTCTCATATTTAAAAAAAAAAAAAAAAAAAAGGTAAAGAATTAATGCCTTTCTCAACACGTAGATAGTACTATGTGTTTTTTATTACTTGATCTAGACTAATATGTATGCATTGTTGCTCACTATCTGTGTCACAGGCATTTATTGTAAATGTTTAATTTCTATAACCTTGTTTTAATCTGTGGAGCTTTTCTCCCCGGGCCTCCACTGAAAATGGAAATTATCCAGCTGGACTAGCCCGGTCAACAAATGTAAAATAAATAAATAAATAAATGTATATATATATATATATATATATATATATATATATATATATATATATATATATGTGTGTATATATATATATATGTAAATATATATATATATATATATATATATGTATATATATATGTATATGTGTAATATATATATATATATATATATATATATATATATATATATATATATATATATAGTTAGGGATGTGTGTGGGGTGCAGCCCCCCACATTGGGGGGGGGGTGGCAAAGCCCCCCACCTATTTTCCTTTAAAATCTGTACTTTTTGTTTTATTTTCTTCTTTTAAAAGAAAATGTATATATACCAATTCCAGGGTCGCACGACATTGGGGAGGGGGATAAATCCCAGTTTTATGCCTTGAATACTGGTTTTCGATCAAATGAACTTTCGATCAAATGGGTTTCGATCAAATGTTCTTTCAGTCATATGAAGTGTCCCCATAGACATATATAGACATATATAGACATATATAGACATATATAGACATATTATAGACATATTATAGACATATATAGACATATATAGACATATATAGACATAGACATATATAGACATAGACATATATAGACATAGACATATATAGACATATATAGACATAGACATATATAGACATATATAGACAGACATATATAGACATATATAGACATAGACATATATAGACATATATAGACAGACATATATAGACATATATAGACAGACATATATAGACATATATAGACATAGACATATATAGACATATATAGACATAGACATATATAGACATATATAGACATAGACATATATAGACATATATAGACAGACATATATAGACATATATATACATAGACATATATAGACATAGACATATATAGACATATATAGACATAGACATATATAGACATACATAGACATAGACATATATAGACATACATAGACATAGACATAGACATAGACATATATATATATATATATATATATATATATATATATATATATATATATATATATAGTGTTTTTATTTATTGATTTTTAAATTCCTTTGAGAACTATCTTATTTATTAGCTTATAAGAGCTACTAGTATAATTCAATACGTTGTTTTGCTTATTGGAAGTGTATTTCACCCCATGACCTTGGTACCAGATTACTCTAGCTGGTGACAAATGTGGTAAAATGCAGGAAAGCGAGAAAGTGATACTGGTGTTGGAGTTGAATCAACAGATCCTCTTGAGAATAATACATGTAGATGTGTGTGTGTGTGTGTGTGTGTGTGTGTGTGTGTGTATGTATGTGTCTGTGTGTGTGTGTCTGTGTGTGTGTGTGTGTGTGTGTGTGTGTGTGTGTGTGTGTGTGTGTGTGTGTGTGTGTGTGTGTGTGTGTGTGTGTGTATGTATGTGTCTGTGTGTGTGTGTGTGTGCATGTGTGCGTGTGTGTGTAGTGTGAAAATAGTTTGGTTAAATTTTAGCTACTTTTGGTAAGATTCCATTAGAAGGCACTGTGCTCCGATATGAGGTTGGATAATCCTGGGCAGCCACCAGTTCTAACCCTGTTGTACAACTGCACAGTGCTAAGTGTATTTGATTGTGGCATAGCCTGAGGCAGTAGTGCACATTTGTCATTAGATCTTATCACTACTCACCCACTGCATATTTTAATTGCTGACAGTAGTGCGGGATCCAAACCCCATGACTAGAATTATATCACGGAACTCTGATGCACTGGGTAGCATGGGCATTTGGCATCCCCTACTGCCTATGAGTTGTTGCAATGGCATTTACTTAATGATAGCCTGTAAATTGTCAAGCATGTAATCTGACAAACATTTAAAGAAGAGGTTGACAGTTTACCAGCTACCATTAGGGGATTGCAGATAAAGGCATCAGAGAATTGATAGATGAAAACCCTAGTTTCTCTTTAAAGAATTCTAAATCATTAAAAAGACAGTTATATTTTATATATGTGTGTGTATATATATATATATATATATATATATATATATATATATATATATCTATATATATCTATATATATCTATATGGATCTACCTGACTACGTCGAAACTTCAAAACAGCGAAAACGACTTCACCGACACCACATAATCGACAGTTCACAAACACGACACCTCATACATACACGGCATAACAACAAACAAAACAAATCCCCTATCCAAAACCCACACACACAACACAAGCACACCAAAATCCTTACAAACCAACAGTAGCCCATACATACACAACTATCTACAACCCTAACCCAAACCCTTACCCTAAGGTCCGTCACTATCGCACACTCACCTAACCCGCGCCCTAACCCTAACTCACTTAACCCGCCCCTAACCCAAAAACTATCACAACTGCATCCTTACCTAACCCGCGCCCTAACCCTAACTCACTTATCCCACCCCTATCCCTACAGACCGCCAACATCACACACTTACCTTACTCGCACCCTCACCTAACCCGCGTCCTAACCCTAACTCACTTATCCCACCCCTATCCCTACACACCGTCAACATCGCACACTTACCTTACTCACACCCTAACGTCCGTCACTACCGCATACTTACACATCCTTTCCCCATCTCAGTGTTCTCAGCGTCGGTGTCTTCCTCCGTCGGTCTTCTGCCTTGTCGATCTTCTGGCGTCGGTGAAGTCGTTTTCGCTGTTTTGCAGTTTCGACATAGTCAGGTAGATCCATATATATATATATATATATATATATATATATATATATATATATATATATATATATATATGTATATTATGTTATATTAGGCTTCACAGTCTCCTGTTTTTTGTGTATTTTAGGATGTTATCCTAAAATACACAAAA
This sequence comes from Protopterus annectens, assembly GCF_019279795.1. Lineage (NCBI taxonomy): Eukaryota > Metazoa > Chordata > Ceratodontiformes > Protopteridae > Protopterus > Protopterus annectens. Next base: position 380,724,392 of record NC_056740.1, read on the forward strand.
AACAGGAGACTGTGAAGCCTAATATAGTTAAGGGGACTAATGAATGTCGCAGATGTTCATACTGTAAGTATATAGACAGCAGTTCGAAATTTGAACATCCAGATCAAAAGAAGACATATGAATTCAAAGTTTCAGCCACATGTGATAGTGAATGCTGTTGTGTCTTTCGGCTTTTCCCAGTTAGGGGGTGCCGCAGTGGAACTCCGGTCCGCTAATGATTGGTAGTTGATTTTTACGTGCCGACTTACCAGCCCTGACACACAACCTTCAACGAAGGTACGCCCATTCACCCATGTCTCCAGGCAGAAGACACTCTAGCTGAGAATCGAACCGGACAGCGTCTTACTGTGATGCACATGTGATAGTGAATATATTGTTTATTTAGCTTATTGTATAGAATGTTATAAATTTTATGTTGGGAAGACTGACAGATCCCTTAAAGAAGAATACATGAACATATATATGCCATCAATAAGAAAAATAAGGTTAATGCATTAGCAAAACAGGTCATCGATACTGATCTTAAACATAGTTTTAAATTTTTAGCTATAGGAAAAACTTATGAAAATATTGGGAGTGGGTGACCTGCGCAATTTTACAGAAGAACTGGAACCTAAATGGATAGTGAGACTGAGAGCTGATATGGGCCATGGGCTGAATGAACATGTCCCCTTACGGCCCAAGTTGAAATCTAGGCAACTTTTTAGATGATTTAAAGTTTGATTAGATGAAGGTTTTATTTTTTTTGTTTTTGTTGTATATCTTTGTACGCAGCCACTGGGGATGCACAAGCCAGTGCATTTCTTTGTGCCGGTCCCAAGCCTGGATAAATGAGGAGGGTTGTGTCAGGAAGGGCACCCGGTGTAAAACTTTGCCAAATCATTTCATGGAGACACCAGTAAATATTTCCATACCGGATCGGTTGAGGCCCGGGTTAACAATGACCGCCACCAGTACTGTTAGCCAACAGGGTGCTGGCAGAAATTGGGCTACTGTTGGCCGAAGGAGGAGAAGAGGCAGAAGGCATGGCCAAAGGCAGGAAGAGAGGAGAAAGGCTAGAACTGTGGTAGTGAGGTTCGGAACTTTGAATGTTGGCAGTATGACTGGTATCGGGAGAGAGCTAGCTGATATGATGGACAGAAGGAAGGTTGGTATATTGTGTATGCAAGAGACCAGATGGAAGGGGAGTAAGGCTAGGTGTATCGGAGGTGGGTTCAAATTGTTTTATCATGGTGTAGATGGGAGGAGAAATGCCATAGGAGTTATTCTGAAGGAACAGTATGCTAAGAGTGTTTTGGAGGTGAAAAGAGTGTTGGACAGAGTACGGTTTATGAAGCTGGAAATTGATGATGTAATGATGAATGCTGTTAGTGCATATGCTCCACAAGTTGGGTGTGCAAATGATGAGAGAGAAAAATTTTGGAGTGAATTGGATGAAGTGGTGATGACTGTATCCAAGGGTGAGAGAGTGGTGATTGGAGCAGATTTCCATGGGCATGTTGGTGAAGGAAACAGAGGGGATGAGGAAGTGATGGGTAGGTATGGTGTTAAACAAAGGAATGCAGAAGGTTAGATGGTAGTGGATTTTGTGAAAAGGATGGACATGGCTGTGGTGAATACGTATTTTAACAAGAGGGAGGAGCATAGGTTGACATACAAGAGTGGAGGAAGATGCACACAGGTGGATTATATCTTATGTAGGAGGGCCAGTTTGAAGGAGATTGGAGACTGTAAAGTGGTGACCGGAGAAAGTGTAGTTAGGCAGCATAGGATGGCGGTTTGTAGGATGACGTTGGTGATCAAGAAGAGGAGGAGAAGTGTGAGGGCAGCACCAAGGATCAAATGGTGGAAAATGAAAAAAGGTAATTGTGAGGTGGAGTTCAGGGATGAGTTAAGACAGGCACTGGGTGGCAGTGAAGAGTTACCAAATAGCTGGGTAACTACAGCAGAGCTAGTAAGGGAGATGGCTAGAAAGGTGCTTGGTATCACATCTGGACAGAGGAAGGATGACAAGGAGACATGGTGGTGGAATGAGGAAGTACAGGAGAGTATACAGACAAAGAGGTTGGCTAAGAAGAAGTGGGATTGTCAGAGAGATGAAGAAAGTAGACAGGACTATAAGGAGATGAGGTGAATGGCAAAGAGACAGGTGGTGAAGGCTAAGGATAAGGCATATGAAGAGTTGTATGAAAGGTTGGACACTAAGGAGGGAGAAAAGGACCTGTACCAATTGGCTAGACAGAGGGACCGAGCTAGGAAAGATGTGCAGCAGGTAAAGGTGATAAAGGATAATGAGGGAAACATACTCACAAGCGAGGAGAGTGTGTTGAGGAGATGGAAAGAGTACTTTGAGGGGTTGATGAATGAAGAGAATGAGAGGGAGAGAAGGTTGGATGATGTAGGGACATTGAATCATGAAGTACAATGGATTAACAGGGAGGAAGTAAGGAAAACTATGAAGAGAATGAAGAATGGAAAGGCTGTTGGCCCAGATGACATACCTGTGGAAGCATGGATGTGTTTAGGTGAAATGACAGTGGAGTGTTTAACCAGATTGTTTAATGAAATCTTGGAAAGTGAGAGGATGCCTGAGGAATGGAGAAAAAGTGTTTTGGTACCGATTTTTAAGAATAAGGGTGATGTGCAGAGCTGTAATAACTACAGAGGGAATAAATTGACCAGTCACAGCATGAAGTTATGGGAAAAAGTAGTGGAAGCTAGGTTAAGAAGGGACGTGATGATTAGTGATCAGCAGTATGGTTTCATGCCGGGAAAGAGCACTACAGATGCAATGATTGCTCTGAGAGTGTTGACGGAGAAGTACAGAGAATGTCAGAAGGAGTTGCATTGTGTTTTTGTAGACTTAGAGAAAGCATATGACAGGGCACCTAGAGAGGAGTTGTGGTATTGTATGAGGAAGTCAGGAGTGTCAGAGAAGTATGTAAGAGTGGTACAGGATATGTACAAAGGTAGTGTGACAGCGGTGAGGTCTGCGGTGGGAGTGACGGAAGCGTTTAAGGTGGAGGTGGGGTTACATTAAGGATCAGCTCTGAGCCCTTTCTTATTTGCAGTGGTGATGGACAGGTTGACAGACGAGATCAGACAGGAGTCCCCGTGGACTATGATGTTTGCAGATGACATTGTGATCTGTAGTGAGAGTAGGGAACAGGTGGAGGAGACCCTGGAGAGATGGATATATGCTCTAGAGAGAAGAGGAATGAAGATCAGCAGGACTAAGACAGAATATATGTGTGTGAATTAGAGGGAGGATAGAGTAATGGTGAGGATGCAAGGAGTAGAGGTGGCGAAGGTAGATGAGTTTAAATACTTGGGGTCAGTAGTTCAGAGTAACGGTGAGTGTGGAAGAGAGGTGAAGAAGAGAGTACAGGTAGGATGGAGTGGGTGGAGAAAAGTGTCAGGAGTGATTTGTGACAGACAAGTACTTGTAAGAGTGAAAGGGAAGGTCTACAAGAGGGTAGTGAGACCAGCTATGTTATATGGGTTGGAGACAGTGGCACTGACAAAAAGGCAGGAATTTGAGCTGGATGTGCAGGGTTAAAGATGTTAAGGTTTGCAGTGGGTGTAACGAGGGTGGACAGGATTAGGAATAAGTATATTAGAAGGTCAGCCCAGGTTAGAAGGTTTGGAGACAAAGCCAGAGAGGCAAGATTACGTTGGTTTGGACATGTGCTGAGGAGGGATGCTGAGTATATTGGGAAAAAGATACTAAGGATGAAGCTACCAGGTAACAGGAAAAGAGGAAGGCCTAAGATAAGGTTTATGGATGTGGTGAGAGAGGACATGCAGGTGGTTGGTGTGACAGAGCAAGATGCAGAGGACAGGAAGAAATGGAAACAGGTGATCCGCTGTGGTGACCCCTAACGGGAACAGCCGAAAGAAGATGATGATGATCTTTGCATATATTTTTGTATATGTAATATGTGCATTGAATGTTGATATATATTAACTAATTTGTGGTTTAAATAGGAAGTGACTACTTTAAATGTGAAATAGAAATTCATTTTTATGTCATGTGACCTGGGTGGGTGTGTATAAATGAAGGGGTTATTTTATTGAAGAAGTGGATTTGTCCACGAAAAGCTTTTGTGTTTATTAAACTTGTGTACTGGATCCTACAGCTGTCTCAGAGTCCTGCTGTTTTTATTGGAATCTTGGATATTTATTTTATGCAGGACCAGTGAGTTTGAGAGCTTTGGTGGCTGTTTTGTGTTTTGTTACATTAAAAAACAGTTTAACAGTTAGTTTATAAGCTATGATTGTGTTTGTTTAATTGTCTGGTTTTTAATGGCATTCCACATATGCTGGCAACCAGGACCTGTATGGTGCTCATCCCACCTTTACTACAGCACTGCCTATAACTTCTATGTCCCATATATTTGGTTTCAACAGTTTAAATTTAAGGGCTGTAACCCTTCTTATGGATTTATGAAAACACTGGAATCAGCACTGAATGTATTTCAGCCAATCAGATGCCAGGAAATTGAAGGCATATTTTATAAAGTGTGGTGATTAATCTGTGACACACTGATGGAGTAATTGTATAGCATACAGGTTTTTGCCATAACTTTGCCCCAGACAGCTCAGGTTTGATTTATGACTCAAACAGTGGAGGAATCATCTGTAGAGTGATGGAAGTAAGTGGCTGATGCAGACCTGCCCTTGTTTAGAGAATTCCCATTACAGGCACATCACCTGAGGAAAGGCTCACAAGTGTGTGCAGGACTTGCACTTGAGACTCTGAGGAGGGCAATTCCACCAATGAGTATACAGCACTCTAAGGACACAGGGTGCAGTAATAATGCTGGTTTACTTGAGTTAGCCAGCTCTTCAGAAAATTTTGCTTCTGTTTAAAACCAGATAAAAGCAGAGGGCAGCACACTCAAAACTGAATGGTCTGCAAGTGCAGGCATAGATAAATAAATAAATAGCTGATTAATACTCCCTTTGAACAGCCTGCACTGCCAGGCCAGTGTAGGGATATCTGGTTCATTCCTGCTAATATTAGCAGTTTAATGACAATGGAATATTTCAACTTAATATTTGCTTAGTGTAATGACAATGGAATATTTCAGCATCTTAACATTTACTAAGTCACACTCAGCAGATTAAAATCATTGATCCTGATACAGCACATAGCATTCTAGCAGAGAACTGTGCGCACTTACTTTCCATTCCCCACTCCCTGAGGCACAGTTGCTATTAAAGGCTATCTGCTGTTTTGCACAGTGCAACCGAGTTTCATTTTCACTAGTAAGGCAGATCATCTTAAGATATTATATAAAGGACATCACACACATGTTATTTTGTAATTAAAATGCTGCACTCCTCTGAGGCTTACAAAAGCAAAGCAACAATGCAGGTCTGAAAATACTGCTCCTAATGGCATACAGAAACTGTTATGTGAAATGCTAAGTCATCTCTGGAGGGTGGGGGAGGGGGAAAGGGTTAAATCCAGGTCTTTTTTCATTTGGTTTGAAAATGAATACTCCAGATTCCTAGACTAGCCTTTGCTTTCTTTTTGTCTACCTTTTCTAAATGAGAAGGAAACATAAGAACTTAATCCTTTCTTCCTTATATTCTAGAAAGGTCTTCATTACAATTTCCAAGTACTAATGCTTTAATTTAAAAGTTATGCAGCAATGCAGCCCTAAAAACAACTGTGAAATGAATCTGCTTTTCCCTTTACATTTGTGACAATGAAAATAATTTATTTTTGGTAAGGAAGAGCCTCTCCAGCCATGTAAAAGTCACACATTCTGCCCCTTTCAGACTCACTCCCTATATACAGAAGACAATGGGGTGGCAAGACACAGAAAATGGCATGAACAGGCTAAAATGTCAGATGAGGTGTGGAAGATTTTTTTGTGATGCCATAAATCTCTCTAGGCCTGCGGGTATACAATTACAAAATGTTGAGGTGTTCATGCTAAAGTGTGTGCATGCCTTAATAATGTGCACCAAGGAGCAGTCAAACAGCATTAGTAAGTCTTGACTCCTCTGGAATCCATCCCATGAATGGATATCAGACATCACTACTCAGCCCTTTACATCAATAGCTGATGACCAGCTAATAAACAGATTCCTAAACAGCCTGAAATCTTCAGAAGTTCAGATGGATGTTAAGTTAAGATGTGCTACTTCTGGGCCAGTCAGTGAAAATTATATGTCTGTCATCTCTAAAACTGTATTCCCATCTGTTACAAAAACATAGTCAGCCGTTTGATGCCTTTGTCTGGACACATATCCATAATATGACTGTTACTGTTTCTGCAGTTATCTTTGAATTTTAGTCACTTGTGCCGTTAAACTGAACATGATTATTTAAAAAAATGTAGAAAACACCATAAATAATTATTGTTTATCTTGAAAAGTAGCTTTATGATGCATTGAATGGTAGAAATTTAAAACTGTGGGTGATATACACTTACTACATGTAGAACCAGTAATGCATTGGGTAATCACTATAAATATAATACTCAGAATGTTTTAGCAGTAATTCCAATCAGGCGTGATTGTATGGAACAATCTATTACAGTGCATGAATCATTTCAAATATGTATCAGTCAGATACTGTCACATTATTTAATGATATGTCACATTCAGGGCTTCAGTGCCACTAAGGATCAGATACTGTCACATTATTTAATGATATGTAACACTCAGGGCTTCAGTGCCACTAAGGATCAGATACTGTCACATTATTTAATGATATGTTACACTCAGGGCTTCAGTGCCACTAAGGATCAGATACTGTCACATTATTTAATGATATGTAACACTCAGGGCTTCAGTGCCACTAAGGATCAGATACTGTCACATTATTTAATGATATGTTACACTCAGGGCTGCAGTGTCACTAAGGATCAGATACTGTCACATTATTTAATGATATGTCACACTCAGGGCTTCAATGCCACTAAGGATCAGATAATGTCACATTATTTAATGATATGTTACACTCAGGGCTTCAGTGTCACTAACGATCAGATACTGTCACATTATTTAATGATATGTCACACTCAGGGCTTCAATGCCACTAAGGATCAGATACTGTCACATTATTTAATGATATGTCACACTCATGGCTTTAGTGCCACTAAGGTACAGATATGTCACATTATTTAATGATATGTCACACTCAGGGTTTCAGTGCCACTAAGGTACAGATGCTGTCACATTATTTAATGATATGTCACACTCAGTGCCACTAAGGATCAGATACTGTCACATTATTTAATGATATGTTACACTCAGGGCTTCAGTGTCACTAAGGATCAGATACTGTCACATTATTTAATGATAGGTCACATGCAGGGCTTCAGTGCCACTAAGGATCAGATACTGTCACATTATTTAATGATATGTAGCACTCAAGGCTTCAGTGTCACTAAGGATCAGATACTGTCACATTACTTAATGATATGTCACACTCAGGGCTTCAGTGCCATTAAGGATCAGATACTGTCACATTATTTAATGATATGTCACAATCAGGGCTTCAGTGCCACTAAGGATCAGATAATGTCACATTATTTAATGATATGCCACACTCAGGGCTTCAGTGCCACTAAGGATCAGATACTGTCACATTATTTAATGATATGTTACACTCAGGGCTTCAGTGCCACTAAGGATCAGATACTGTCACATTATTTAATGATATGTCACACTCAGGGTTTTAGTGCCACTAAGGATCAGATACTGTCACATTATTTAATGATATGTCACACTCAGGGCTTCAGTGCCACTAAGGATCAGATACTGTCACATTATTTAATGATATGTCACACTCAGGGCTTTAGTGCCACTAAGGTTCAGGTACTGTTACATTATTTAATGATATGTCACACTCAGGGCTTCAGTGCCACTAAGGATCAGATACTGTCACATTGTTTAATGATATGTCACACTCAGGGCTTCGGTGCCACTAAGGATCAGATACTGTCACATTATTTAATGATATGTAACACTCAAGGCTTCAGTGTCACTAAGGATTAGATACTGTCACATTTAATGATATGTCACACTCAGGGTTTCAGTGCCACTAAGGAAGAAAATAGTTGCTCTCGTAATGTGACTGGAAGCAAACAATGACTTACGGGTTTGCCTAAAGGAGCGTTCTTAGCGACAGCAGTAGGTGTTAGTACACCTGGGATGGAAGCTTAAACTTGTTACAGTGACACATTTAGTCACATAATTATAAAGGGAATAATGTAGTTTATCTTTGCTGAAAACTAAAAAGATCAAAATAGGTCTGATCTGAAAAAAAAAGTGTTGCTGTAAGTATCTGTAAATAAAGAATTAAGAACCAGTATCTGAATCAAAGAATAGTATCATGACAGGTACCATTCATGTAGTGTGTATATTTCTTATTGCGTACATGCAAAATGTGAGCATTTGTTATGTGAAACTGCTCTGATTGTCGAAACTCTACAAGCCAATTAAGATGTCTCTAAGCCATAGGCACTCAATTTACCTTATCCATGATTTTTAGTAGGTTTTAATCTGCTTTTATCTGGTAATATCTAAAAACCACAAAGCTAACAAATGTGATTACTTATGTTATCCACAACACAGCAGAAAAGCCCATAGAGATACTAAGCTTTCATTTTCTGGTTCATCTGGAATTACTCTGATATGAATCTTTTCTTCATATATAATGGCAATAAATCTATCTTGCCATCTCTCCTTTCTCAGGTTATTCCGTACTTGGTATGAATAATTTCTTCAAACATAATGGGGTGAATTCTGTCTTCTCATCCCTCCTCATTAAGGTGAGCACTTTATTTTTCTTAGAAAGGTAAAATAAGACAATGTTCTTGCAAACGGAGCATCATTCATTAAGAAGAAGAATATTCTAGTTACTGTACTGGGGCTGGTAAATCCTAATGTTTGCTTCCTTAATTAAGATGTTGTTCACGTAGGGCTTGCTAACTACTGTAGTCAAATAGCTTGAAACTAATTACTTTCCATTTGACTAATCTCACCCACCTTGTCACAAGGGCATGAGAACTGGAAAAATGTTTTTAGTCCTGATTTTGTTATTTCCATGAAATGAAAATGCACATAAGAAAACGGATTTGTGGAATGATGCAATCAGGGCCTTGGAGAACTGACATCAAGAGAATTGCTTTTGTCATGAGGCTGTTGAAGACCTGCAATCTCACTCTGAGACAATGTTGAGTGTATTACAAAGACTTTTACACAGCAGCCCCCATAGTGGTAGTTCCATCCTACTGCAACAGAAGCATCTCCGGAAGATGCAACTCATTCCAGGACCAGAGCAAATGTCAGTGTAGTTTCCCGAGACAGAAGTAGTTCTGCAAGGCAAACAAGGTTGCATTTTAAAACTTCATGTTTGTGCCTAGTAGCAAAATGAAGTCACGATTCCAGTAAGGGATTCTATGAGGAGTAACTGAGTAGTTGAAAAGGGAAAAAAAAACAAGACTACTTCTTAGTCATTGGGACACATTGCATGGTTGATCTACTGAATAAATTGCACTGCATGACCATTAGAAAAGTACTTTTGTTCATACCAGCTGAATAAACCAATAATTTACTCGTCTCCTGAGGTTTATGAGTTCATTGGTTCATCCTTATAGCTTATCTGCCTTCTTGAAGTTTTATGGTTGTCATCTTATGCTGACATTTATGAGGACATATGTATTCAACAAGCAACATTTGGAATATGTAAAGGGAAAGACATTGCTTTAAGAGTAAAGGAAGTTTGTTCCAAAACATGGTACTGACTGAGCTACATATTTTCTATGTTTGTCACTGATCTAATTCATGTTTTAGTGCTGTTTGCTTTTGTATGCATAATGACTTTCCCGTCAATAAGATCCAACAGAGTCATGAACATAAGTGGGTCACTCATGGTCTGGAAGACAAGGCATGGAATGCCCCTCAGCATGTAATGTGACGTCAAGAAATAGGACAGCTTTTACAGTCTGAGTACCTGCATTGCCAAGCACATCTGTCGTCTTAGTGAGGAACCTTTGAACCCTCTTGAAATGAACTATGTGTTTGGTCAGCACTTTGTAGAGTGGCATTATACTCTATGACTAGTCAAATGAGAAAGGTGTATGGCAGATTGATGACCTTGCAGTAGCGTATCCTTTTGGCCAACAGATAGGTCATAGTGCGAGTCTTTTTTGCTGTCTTACCAGCCTGTTGGTTAAAGGTAAGATCTCTATGATTTTCCTAGGTCCTTCATTGAGGTCTCTGTCTTAAATACTTTCCCCTAAGCAAGATATGTGGTAGGGGCATCTGCTTTCCAAAGGTTTCTTTACATTTGTCAGTACTGAAGGCTACTCCATTATTTTTATACTAAGTATGATTTGTGTCCAACCCTTTCTGGACAACTATTCTGCCAAAGGGAAAGGCCAGTGTTACCTATTTCACAGTCAGCAGCAAACCTTCTAAGCTAGGGCAGTTGGAAAGACGATGCAGAAGAAAGGGTCATTCTCATGGCATCTCACTGGTAATTTCATTTGGTGAGGTCAGTTAATCTCCCACTTTTACCAAATAGTGTCTTCTTGAGAGTCAACTACGAGTCCAGCAAACTACATATGCACCGACCGACGTCACTGAGTTTACATATAATTCATTCATGAGGACAGCATAGAAGGTCAATGCGAGATTGAGGTAGGCAGTACATGCATTTAACCCCTCAAGGACAGCTATATCAGCCTGAAAAAGGTTAAACTTAGCAGGTATGACATTCTTTAAACAAATAAGCATTACTTCATATCCAGAAGCCAAGCAACACTTATATCTCTCTGAAAAGTTCTATAATGATCATTTTTATACCTTTGCACATGACAGAAGTGAAAATGATGGGTCTGCGAATTCCATGGTAAGCTGTTGGCTGTTCCTTGTGGGAAGGGACTACTGTGGCCTGCTGCTATAATTTATAGGTAAAGCCTGTGGAAAGGCTTTATTTAATAATTTGAGAAAGATGAAACATGATGGAATGTCACTGGGGTCCAAGGAACCAGTGTACTGCCAAAGGCTGTTTAATTTGATGAAGAAATATGATCAGGGTGCCATCTTTAAGTCCAAGATAAGCCTTGCCTATCAGGTTTCTAAATTTGGAGCTAGGTTTCTTTGCTATCAGTGATATTTTGTGGTTCAGAGAATATTGCACAAGTGATTTCTATGGCAGAACAGTCTTAAGTATTTCTTGGACATGTCATTTTGTAGAACCCTTTGCTGTTCCCTCCATTTTATCATAGAAGGTTACTAGGCTAGTGGCTTTAGAGCCTTTAGAAGCCTAGCCATGTTAATCCCAGGTTGCCCCAATTGTCCTTGGTTAGATGGACATACTTGGATCAGGACTGACTACCTCTGTCTTTGAGGGGCATGGGTGCCACCCCCGGGATGAATTTGTGGTCACCTGTCCATTTGTCCAGGTTGCACTTGAACAGGGTCATTGAGGAGCTCTGCCCTGAGGTGCTCTGACGTTTTGGTTGAGAGGACTGTCCTTATTGGTAGGTTTTGGGCTTAGCTATGCTTGGTTTTATATTTTGAGTTTGAATGTCATTTCTAGTTTATGAAGTGAATTTTATTTATTTTGTAAAATTATTTATCCACTAGATCTGTTACAGGAGATTATTCTTATAAGTTCATAGGAGATTAATAGGCTACTGGCTTAAGGACCCTTATAAGCCTAGGCAATATAACCTGATTTTACCCCATATATGGCCCTTAGTGGCAAGAGAATGGCATGGATTTGTGCCTGTGTATTTCATATCTTACAGACTGCCCTGCCCATAAGGGACATAGGCACTACCCCAGGTATGATTTTGTGATTCCCCCATTCATTGATCAAAATTGCATTTGAAGAGGCCAGGGAAGGGCTATGCTTAATGTGAATAGGAAGTGTGTTCCAAAAAAGGGGCAATTTCTGAGACACATATCTGTCTCTTCAGCATTTTTTGTTTGAGTCGCTGACTAAGTTTAGATCCCTAGTCAGGTGATCCTTGTGCTGTTTGACTTGTGGATGTATAGCAGCTCCATCAGGGCAGGCTGGAGCTGGATTTGTGAGTGCCTTGTAGGTCAGGCATAGTTTACCCCTTAATAGTCAGTAAGAGACAGAGTAAAGGGATAGGGCTTTTAGTATATCTGCATAATTCATGCAGTTTACACCGTGTATTTTCTTTGTGAGGAACCTCTGAGGTCTCTCCAGCTGATGTGCCTAGTCAACTACATTCCAAATGGCATATTGTACTTGATTATTGGTCTAATGAGGGCTGAGTACAGCAGGAATATACTGTAATTTCTTTGGATGTGGATGCCATACCTTTACTTATAAGTTGTGCTACATAATAGGATTTCTTCACCACTGTGGACATGGTGGCCAAAGTTCAGACTACTACCTATCTGCTTACCTAGATCTCTCACCTCTGAGTCAACTCTAAGGAGCGAACTATTAATGTTGTAATTTGCAGGGGTATTTGACTTCCCAAAGGGTATGATAATGTATTTTTTGCATTTAGTTTTAGGCCATGGTTCTGGCACCAATCCTTTTCTGATTTAAACCTTCTTGAAGGATAATTACATCATTGGGGATTTGATGATTGCCCCTAGATTGCAGTCATTGGCAAACTTTGTCATCCAGAGGCTTTCCACATTTGCCTTGACTTTAGAGAAGTATATTCCTAACAGGAGTGGTCTCAGTATTGAGCCCTGTGGCAAACCACTAGTAACTGGCCTCTTGCTGGATCTGGATTCACCCAGTTTAACCACATGTATCCTGACAGTGAGCCAACTGGCTATCCATCTGGTGACATAGGGATTTATTCCCAGTTTTATGAGTTTATTTATAATACCAGAGTGGGGAATTGTGTCAAATGCCTTGACCAGGTCGAGGTAGGGGGTATGTACTGTTTTACCCTCATCCATGGCCTTAGTGACTTCTTCAAAGAAATCTGCCAGTTTCAGTAGGCATGACCTGCCCTTGACAAAGCCAAACTGGGTGGGGGTCAAGTGTTTGGACGTCTCCTATGTCATTATTTATCAGGTCCATGATTATTCTTTCCATGTCATTACATATAAGACCAGTCAAACTTATGGGTCTGTTGCCGCTGGGTCAGCAAATGGTCCACCTTTATACAGAGGGATGACTGTTGCTGTCCTCCACTGTACTGGAACAAAGCCAGTCCGGAGGCTGTGGTTAAATAGAGATTCTAATGGACCTGATAAGTTTTGATTTAAGCTGTTTAACAGGCAACCTATTATACTGTCAGGCCCCATTGAAGCTGTGTTTTTAGCTTTAGAGAGTGCAGTGGCAACCTGTTCTTTGGCAACAATTGGCGGTGGAGTGGTGGAGGGTATTTTTGGGAGATAACTGAGGTGACGAGGAGGTGAAATTTGACTTGAGTTTGCCAGCCCTCAGATTTGTTATATCTTCCAGATGAGTATAGGTGATACCATCTACAATTAATTCTGCACATTGTTAGATGTTGCCCTTAAGACTGCAGACATACTGAAAAATGCCTTATGGTTATCCCTAGCTTTGGAGGCTATATTTACCTCAAAGTCTGCTTTCAGAGACTTGACTAGTACTCTAATTCTCTTGTTTAAACTAATAAATGACGTATTTCTCTGTTGTGCACATTCCCTCTTACTCGCAACAGGATTTTCTTTCTTTTGTTGTACAACCTATTACTACTCAGTGTCCACCACAGTGGCTTGTTTTTTCAGTTTGACCTGGGTTTATTGTGCTGTTATTGCTGTTTTTATGCAGTTGTATATATGGTCATACAGGGATTTTGTGTATGCCTCTGTGTAGATTTCTGTATTTTCTGTATCGGGGGCACTTGGAAACTAGCAATGTCATCCCTTAATAGGGGTAATTTACCTTAGAGAAGTTCTTAAATTTTTTGAGGTTAGGTGGGGGGACTAGTTTTACCTTTATTTCAAGAGCAACTGCTTTGTGAATTGATCTTACTAGTGATGACATAACTAGGAGGGGTACAGCACTCCTCCATATTTGCGAGTACCAGATCTAGGATATTTATTTCCCTAGTAGGAGTGCAGACTAGCTGCTCCAGGGCATTTGAATATACAAAGTTAAGAAATCTTTGTGCCTACATATTAGTAGTTGTGTATGCCTCCCAATTAATGGAGGGATAGTTGAAAGCATCCATGCGTATGGTGTTGGGCTGTATGGTGAGTGATTCTAGTAACTTCAGGTATGATGTATGGGCTTCCTGGTTCATAGTGGGGGACCTGTAGCTTTCAAGAATATGGTAATGGATTTTTCCCATTGTTAGTTGGACATGGAGTAGCTCAATCATGTCATGTTTGACCAGACTTGAGGTGTGCTTATGCTTTATGTAGATAGATGGGTCTACCTCGATCTAACAAAATTATGTTTCACCGAAACGTAAGTATGCAAGCTAAATCTCGCAAAAGTGCATTTTTGCCAAAATGCATTTCGCAAAATTACAACTAAGAGAAAAGCAATGGGGGCTGTTACTTAGGTCGTGGTACAGCGGGGATAATGGAATATTCCTTTTTTCCCCACTGTAGTGCGATCTCGGAGTGAGAATATAAAAGTATGGTGTATGTAGGGAGGCTTGCCCCCCTGCATATATGTGGTTAGTGTTATGTGTTTTGTGTTTTATTTGTTTTTTTTTATTTCGTTTAAGTTGTTTTTGTCAAAGTGCATTTTGGTAAAAGCGCACTTTCAGGAAAAACAGCTTGTGCACTTAACGTTTCATTGAAGTGTAATTTTGATGGGTTAAAGTAGAACTAGATAGATACACCTCCGCTTTAGCTCTTTCATGTTCAGTGGGTGGTCAGAATGTATAAAAGGCATTGCAGCCATGCACTGCCAAAGTGCTTTCCATGGCTTTGAACCATGTTTCAGTAACTGCACAGACGTCTGTATTCTCCAGGGTGAGGACAGCAGGAAGTGCAGTTTGTTGTTGAGACTCCTAGCATTGAGCAGTAACACCTTTAGCTTGTCCTGAGTAGCTTTCATTATGCTGGAAGGTCTGTCTGTTTGGCAATGCTTAAAAAAGCACAATAGGGGTGGATGATGTTTTGGCCGATATCCAAAAGCCTAGAGGTGACAGGTAAAGACTATCCCTGGCAAAGCAATGTAGCCTGTCAACAATGTCCTCCCAGGCTGACAAATATTGTACCCCTTTGGACGGACACCAGTAGCTAAGCCAATTCTTAAAGCCAATCATTTTCTGTTGGTATTGTGGCATCATCCTTGGAGATGGTAGGATGCTGCTCAGTGCTAGGCTCATACCTGCCTGTGACACATATTCTGAGAGCTCAATCATGTCTCTTTGTATAGACCAAGGAAGTACATCTCAGGTCATTCATGCCCACATGGGCTACGACTGAGCCATACTTATACTTAGGGGTACGTGACCTGAGTACTTGTGTGATCTGGTGAATCCTGGCCCCTGACAGGCACAATGAGATGTGCCTTTATGTGTTATGATGGGAATTGTCTTGTTTGTGTACATGTGCAGTTTCTAAGGACTGCACTTGGGAAGTCTATGAGGTTTGTTACGTTACATATGACCATCTCTGCATATCTGGGTCTATGTGTGTGGTCCTTTGTGGGTGTGGTGAGTGATGCCTGTGAGTTGCTTACAACCTGTTTTGTTGCCTTTTGTGCCTGGATGTGAGAGTCTAGCCTCTGTGTCAATGTGTAACTACATTTCTTACTTACTGTATTTGTTTGAGAATTAAGTGGTTGTTAGTGTATATAAGGCAATTGTTACATTGCATCAGGATACCCATGTGATCCTTTGAAGGCAAATGGCCGAGGTACCAGATCGTTGATGTATAAAAAGAGCGGTGGGGTCTGTCTGTGTTGTTGTTGTTTTTTGAACTGAAACTTTTTGTTTTGTTTTGCTACCCATGTCCACCAATCTGGATGCAGAGATAGCAGGAAAGTGCCTATCCATGGTCGCAGATCCTAATGCGTACTTAAAAGGATAGCAGTGGAGGGTGTTTGTAACCAGATGAGAGAAGTGTGCTTATGTGGAGTAATCTGCAGGTAACCTAACCAGCAATGCTGCCCAGTGCCAAATCAGATGCTCTCTGAGCAGCAATAGTCTTGGGTGGTACAATAAGGTAACTAGCACAGTAAACTTTGACAGTATAATGAAAATGAGCAATGTTTCCAGATGTTTGCATCTGTACAGGGCACTGGCACAGACAACAACTCCGTACAAATGTGCCAAATTTATACCAGTACTGAAAATACAGAAAACTAACTGAGCCCTCTGGCTAATACAATGATGACACTCAGAGCCCTTTTGTGTGCTTTCCAGCTCATATAGACCAGGTAAACACCTACTGCCACTAGATGAATAATCCTATTCCTCCTAATGTAAAAGCATGGTAAAGGAATGTCTGGAGTGAAATGCTGCCACAAACAAAAATAAAGATATGAAATGCTCCCACAAAAAACTTTAAAGATACAGATATAGCAGTGTATTTTAAACAGCTTACAAAAGTGTGATTATTCAGTAAAAGTACTCTGCATTGTAGAAATGAGCCAAGACTACTGCAAACTAAGGGCCATAATTGATTGTCCAGCTGATACAGACACCCTCCAGATGGGTCTCACTGAGACGGATACCTGGTGTCAAAATCATGGCCTCAAGATAAATGCCAAAAAGTGCATAGTCATTCCCTTTGGAAAAAACAAAGTACCCGTGAACTACCACATAGGTGGTAGTCCCCTAAATACAGAAAATGTAATAAGGGATCTGGGGACCCAAGTAGATAGTAATCTCTCCTTTGATAATCATATTGCCAAGGTGGTTAGAAAATCCTTCTATGTGGCCCACCTAATCACATCTAGAACAAGAGGTTATTGTGCCTCTCTACTCATCAGACATGACAAACTTGTAAAAAACTAAAAACTAAAATAATGTGAATAAGCGAAATCGGACAAAGCAGCAACAGCACGGACTGTTTATTGATAGTAAGTGCTTTCGGCTAAGGATATTCCTCCGCCTTCTTCAGACTTGTACAATGACATACTCACAGCACAACTTTTTATACAAAACAGAAAACTAATTAAAAGCAATTAAAGTAGTTAATTGAATTAAACACTTAACTAACTACATCCCAATATTTTTAAAGGGCTAATACATTTAAACCAAAACCAAATTTTTTAAATAATAATAATACTAACTAAGACATATTCTCTACATAAACTTCTTGTAAATAAAAAATTTGTATTAATAAAATATTTGTATTAATAAAATCAGGACAACAACATGAAATCCAACTATTGTCTACACTCCTACAAAAATATAAATATATTATTATGTAAGAAGTTGTGTATAATTATATAACACTACATCCTATATAAGGAAGATAAACTACTTACTAAACGCATCTACATATATTACCTATAAAAATAAAACAAGTTAGTAAAAAAATAATGATAATAATAACTAATTATTATAAACATCAATTAGTTTTCTGTTTTGTATAAAAAGCTGTGCTGTGAGTATGTCATTGTACAAGTCTGAAGAAGGCGGAGGAATATCCTTAGCCGAAAGCGCTTACTATCAATAAACAGTCCGTGCTGTTGCTGCTTTGTCCGATTCCGCTTATTCACATTATTTTAGTCTCTACTCATCACTCATTAGATCCATAATAGAATACAATGCCCCATTTGGGATGTACCTTACAAGACACCTGCAACAACTGGAAAGGCCACAGAAGTACCTCACCAAGAGGATTACTGGCCTCAAACAGATGCCCTATGCAGCCTGACTCAAGAAACTCCAGTTGTACTCAGTTGCATACCGCTTACTCAGAGGTGATCTCTGCCTGACATACAAGGTCATGTCCAACCCAGAATTGATGGACATGCTCCATGTAAAAAAAACAAATCCCAGAGAGCCACACGCTCTAGAGATATAAACCTCACCACAACGATAAATAGGACATGCTGGAGGGATATATTCCTATCCCAGAGTATCCCCATGCTTTGGAACAGGATTCCAGTATACATCAGGCAGAGCCCCTCACTAACACTCTTCAAGCGAAACCTTGACAAGTGGATGGGAAACAGAAAATTTACCCCAGGGATCACTGCAGTGGCTCTGCTGGACAGCGGCACAGGGAACTAATGGCTCTGCTGGACAGAGGTACAGGGAACTAATCTAAGGGGGTGGCGAAAGCCAACACATTCTGGCTAGGCTTATAAATGCCCATGGGCAGATAGCCTAGTACTTACCTATGAACCTATGAACCTAAGAGCCACTCAATTGTACAGAATTTATAAAGGTACTAAAAACAAGATAGGGTGATTAATAAGTCCTCCAGCCAATAAAACTACATGCAGAAAACTCAAGTCTTTCCCCAACCTAAACAGTCCAGGCTACCACCCAATCCATTAGATGGAAAATCCACTGACTGCTTGATGTAAAAACAGAGAAAAGTGTTTGCTAGAGTGTAAAAATACACTACTTTATTAAACAGCTAGCTAGATAATTAATTTAAAACAAATAAATCAGTAGAACACACAAAGAGAGGCAAAATGCATTTTTTTTTCAAAATAAGCACAAGGAAAGGCAAATAAATAATTCAAAATATCAACAGCAGTGTAGAAAGGGAGGAGCTTATATAGCTCAATTTAGTGCATGGGTGGGCAACTTAAAATCACCAGGTATAAAAAGCAGATCAAGGAATGGGAAGGTGGGTGAAAAAACTAACTAGCAGAGAATCACCAGTATTGCTTGTAGTTTATGCAAGCTTGGAGTCTTAGAAAAGACAAAGACCCAGAAATTCACTGTATATTTAAGTATCACTCATGAACAATTTAACCAATGAAAAAAATGTGAAATGTGCAGCCTAGATAATTTAAATGTCTATCTCTCTTAGAGCAAAACACAAGGCCAAGCACATTTCTTAAAACAGAAAACAAAATGGAGCAGGTAAAACAGAAAGCAGCTCTATCAGTCTGAGCAACTCACAGACAAAAAATATAGGTTTACTTTCCTTTCCTAGCATGGAATCGCCAGCAGTGCTTGTTGTTAATGCAGGCTTGGAGAAAACTCTCACTGTATTTATTTCTAAAGTTCATACTTTATCATACATTCATGCATGAAATTATATAATGTATTTAAAGTGACAGTAGCTGACACATTAGGGTATACAATATTTGATCCCCGGTGTTGGTCAAGGCATCGTTTATTTTGTGGCAGTAACTGTTGGAGAAATCCCTAAATGTGGAGGTATGTCACACTTGATTAGTATTTGCTTTTATGCCAAAATATTTCACAAGAGAAGGTATAATAGCCGCAGGTGGGCAGACTGATGTTATGCTGGTCAAAATAATACTCAGAAAATGTTTTGCCTTATGATTTTTCACCGAGTATTCCAGGCAATTGTTATTGCATGAAACCAAGGAGACATTAGGTGTATTTATTAGCAAAAGTATAATCACCTAAAGCAGTTGCAAGGTAATTGGAGTCATCCCAGGAACAATGACTTGTGGTTATTAAAAATGGAAGTCAGTTTTCATGAACTGTAATTATGTGAATTAAACCAGTGGTCGTAAGTATAATTTCCAGTCAGTACCATAATCCCATTGTATTTTTAGTAGATCTGTGTATAAGCAAAATTAAAACAGCTTCTAAATGAAGAACAATGAGTAAGCAAAGTTTTTAAAAGTAATGCATTTAAGAAAAAATGCAAATTAACAATGACGGACTCTTATGGCCTAAAATGCCAAATTCTATGAAATGCCACGCTTTTCCAGTACTCAGACAATCCATCTTCTGCTATTTTATAATATTTTTTTTCTGGGAAAAAAAATCAATGTCCTTCTTCCTGGGTGTCTTTCGTTGTCAAACAGGTGATGTGTTAACTACTTAATTGACAATCAGTCTTATTATGGTTTTAAGGGTTCAAATTACTTCTCCTTTTTGATTTTTTGATTTGTGTTAAGTTATCTTACTGTAAGACAGTTTTAGATGTAATTGGATGCAGCCCACCAGCCACGTGATGTTTGAAGGTGTGGCATCACTCCTTGGAATCTGGGGGCTTATAGATGGGTCTTTAAACTATATTTCATTGATAGTGCAAACCCCCACATGCTTCAGAATTAAGAAATCCCAAGACTGCATATTTTATTTAGATTTTGTACATTAAAGAGAACCACCTACTTCATTATTCTTTTTAGCAGTTAATTTTGTATCTATATTAACTTTATTATGCATAGTAATCCCTAGGGACAGCAAATATCCAATTCAAAATGCACATACAGTGTGTAAACAACATGTCCTATGCAGACTGACTCAAAGCCCTATCCATGTATTTAAACTCCTAAAGACTGTGGAGAGGTGATCTATGGACTACAAAGTATCTTCTAATACCACACTGAGGGACCTGTTGCATATCCACCAAATAAATACCATCAGAATCACCTAATCACCTAATCTAGGGACTTAAACCTCATCTGTAACATAAACAGGACATATTGGAGGGACAGGTATATGTCTCAGAGACCACCCCTTCTCTGGAACAGGCTTCCCAGCTATGTGAAGCAGAGTTCTTTGCTAATCCAAGTCAAGCATAGATTAGACCAGTGGATGGGGAATTAGAAATTTACCCCTGGTCTGGTGACTATAAAAATGGCCTGTTAACCAAAACACTAAAGGTGGAGGCATGTCCATATTCATTAAGGATATCCACACCTCCATAGGTTCATAGGTTCATAGATTAATACTAGGCTAACAGTCCTTCTGGTCCATTTTACGCCTAGTCAATTACCCCATGTGAGAATCAAACCCTGTACCTTGTAACTTTAAGGTAAACACCTTAACCATTATGCCAACCTCCCACCCTTTATGCCAACCTCCCACACAGGCTAGTTGCTCAGCATAATGTATCCGAGATTATCCAAGTGCAACTAACTCTGGGCAAGACCGCAATCTAAATTGTAGCTTGCTACAGATCCCCCACCATGCCCCAGGATTCCCACTCCTCATTTCTTGATACACTGGAAAATATTAGGGTACAACCTAACATAGGTTCATAGATTCATAGATTAGTACTAGGCTACCTGCCCTTGTGGGCTTTTTTAAGCCTAGCCAATTACCCCATGTGAGACTCAAACCCTGAACATTATGTCTGTAAGGCAAACATCTTAACCATTATGCCAATCTCCCAAACACCCTACTAATAGGCGATTTCAACAACCCCACCATTAACTGGGAAAACTACTCATGTACCAACTGTTGTGCTCAACGTTTTCTGGAATTCATAAATTCCAACGCCTTGGATCAACTTATCTACACAGAGCAGATCTGAGTGTTGCCATTGAGATTCTTGACATAGCTATAGAATGCTTTGTGGTTCCTTTTTTTTGGAGGATAGCATCTTGGTTCTGTTAGGGATTGCACGATCCATGCACTCATATAAATGCTTATAAAGTGCATTTGTGTAGGATTCAGGGGCAGCAATATCCTAGACCTGGTCATTAACAACATGGGCAACCGGTGTTCCACACCAGAGGTCAATTCCTCGTTGGTCAGATCCGACCACAAGCTAATTAGCCTAGACATCCACATCCCGCCCCCACCCCCCATTAGGGAAACCAACATAAAAAAATTCTCTAAAGCCAACTTCACGCTTCTTAAGACAGAAGTGGCAAACTTCACGACACCCATGCTGATGGACAATAGAAGTAGGACTGCTGAATCCTACACAAATGCACTTTATAAGCATTTATATGAATGCATGGATCATGCAATCCCTAACAGAACCAAGATGCTATCCTCCAAAAAAATGGAAGCCAATCTGGTGGTCCCTGCCATAAACAAACTCTACAACAGAAGAAAGAAACTGCTGCAAAAAAGGGTAAAATACCATGATTAAGAAAAACAAAAGGCAGCAGGAACAGCAGCAGTGTATACCAAAGGAAAATGTAGATCAAAACCACCAAAAATCAGGAGAAAACTAGGTCTTTTAGCGTAAAATGATTTAATTCACTATTCGTCAAAGGCAACTTCATCAGAAATACCCATGATTGGAGGAACTCCCTGGTCAGCCTCAGAAAGAACTGAGATCCTTCATAAAATCCTCCAAAGCTAGTTATGAAAACAAAATCGCCACTGATTCTAAAGACAACCACAAAGCATTCTATAGCTATGTCAAGAATATCAATGGCAACACTCAGATCTGCTCTGAGTTACAGCACAATGGCACTAAATATACAGAACCAACTGATATTGTCAACATCCTGGCAGATAGGTTCAGTGCTAACTTTACCCTCCTTTCATCCCCTAAAGGGCCCATCTCTATACCGGAAGAATGCAAAGTTCCTGTAATCACGGCTGCACAGGAAAAAAACACACTCCCCAAAGCCAAGAACATAGCATCCATGGGACCTGACATCCCAGGCTGCATTCTACACGAACTGCAGAATGAACTGGCACCCCACCTAAGTACCATGTTCAATCATAGCCTCACCTCAGGCTTTGTGCCCACTGAATGGCGCACAGCAACAGTTATCCCACTCCACAAAGGAGGAGCCACCATGGACCCTGGGAACTACCACCCCATTAGCCTGACAAGCTTGGTCTGCAAGGCTATGGAATGTATCATCATGGAACTTATGAACAATGACATTGGTAATCTTCAAGCTCTGGACCCCCCCCCAGGTCGGGTTTGTAAAAGGCAGATCATGTCTCTTAAACCTGATAGACTTCTTTGAAGTAGTCACTAAAGCCGTAGAGGGTAAGGTGGTTCACACAGCCTATCTAGATCTCGCCAAGGCTTCTGACACCATCCCCCACTCTGGAATTATAGATAAACTCACTAAACTAGGTATAAATCCCTGTGTCACAAGATGTGTTGCCAGCTGGCTCACTGACAGAACCCACACTGTGAAAGTAGCAGGCTCCAAAACCAACTTCAGACCAGTGATAAGTGGAGTACCACAGGGTTCGGTCCTGGGTCCTCTCCTGTTTGGTATCTACTTCTCTGAAGTACAGGCTAACATTGAAAGTTTTTGACTATCGAAGTTCGCAGATGACTGCAATCTAGGAGCCATAATCAAAACTCCTAACGATGTGGACATCCTACAAAAGGGCCTCACTGAGCCTGATGCCTGGTGTCAAAGCCATGGCCTCAAGCTCAATGCCAAAAAGTGCATTGTCATCCCTTTTGGTAAAAACTCTGTACCCATTAACTATCACATAGGTCTACTTAACACCGAAAGTGTGATAAGAGACCTTGGGACACAGGTGGACAGTAGTCTCTCCTTTGATAATCACATCACCACAGTAGTCAGGAAATCCTTCTATGTGGCACACCTCATCACAAAAGGTTTCTCATCCAGGAAAAAAGAGGTCATTGTTCTCCTCAACTCATCACTCATTAGACCCGTTATAGAGTACAACACCCCTTTTGATATGTACCCCACAAGACATCTACAAAAACTGGAAAGGTCACAGAAATACCTCACAAAGAGAATTACTGGCTTCAAACAGATGCCCTACGCAGACCATCTAAAAAAACTCCAACTTTACTCTGTCGCATATCCGCTACTCAGAGGCAATCTCTGCCTAACATACAGAGCTATGTCCAACCCTGAGCTGTTGGACATACTCTACTTAAAGAAATCCCAATCCCTCCAAGCTACACTCTCTAGGGACCTAAACCTTGTCACCACAATAAACAGAACATGCTGGAGGGATAGATTCCTGTCCCAGAGACTTCCCATACTCTGGAACAAACTACTTATCTATATCAAACAAAGCTCCTCATTAGCATTCTTCAAGAAAATCTTCATGATTGGATGGGAGATAGGGAATTCACCCTGGGGATCACTTCTGTGGCTCTGTTTGATAGGGGCACAGGAAAATAATTTTCTTGGGTGGCGAAAGCCAGGGCACCACTTGGCTAGGCTTATATAGGCCCTAGGGCCAATAGCCTAGTACCTACCTATGAACCTATAATGCTTGGCAGTGCATCATCATTATCATCAATCTGCTTTCTGGCATTTTCTACATGGGGTCAGTGTGTCATGTCAACTCTCGCCATCTTTCTCAATTGACTGCCATTCTCCTTCCTTCTTTGGCTGTCAAGACTAAATGTTACAAGTCTTCTCTCACAAAATCCATTCATCTCTTTCCTGGATGTCTTTGTTTCCTCTTGCCTTCTTCCTATCTGTCCTAAATCTTCTTCCACAGATTATTTTCTGATTTTCTACACATATGCCCAAACCACTGTAATTGATTCTCTTTGACCTTCTCTGCAAGTGGAGCTTCTTTGGCTTATGTTCTGATGCCCTCATTTCTTCATCAGTCTCACAGTGTGCACCCTACCACCCATCTCAGTATTTCATCTCCATCACCTCTTGCTTCCTCACCTGCTCCTCCTTTCCTACCCAGGTTTCTGTACAATACGGGACTACTGGTTGAACTGCTATTTTCTACGTATTCATTTTCAGCTTCTTTGGAATTCTTCTATCATATACTGCCCCTGTCACTCTGTGCCAGTTGGCTGCAACCCCCCAGTTCTAACTTTAACCTCCTCATTCACACTTCCTTTCTCCTCCGCCACCCATTCCAGACATTTGAAGCTATTAACCTGTTCTACTATTTTCCATTCTATCTCAGATTTCATCTTTTTTCTGATTTGTCCCAATTACCACCATTATAACTGTCTTATACAAAACAAATATATACATGTCAAACATATTTCCTTTTACTCTATGAATGCCCGAAGTATTCTAAACAAAGTTAGTGAAATCCATGCCTAGATAGCCTTCCACACCCCTAATGTCATCACCCTAACAGAGACTTGGCTAAAACCCAAACCTGTGATAAAGACATTCTCCCCCTGGTTATAATATACTCTGCATAGATCATCAAAACAAAAAAGGGGGTGGAGAAGCCATCCTCTACTCCAACAACTTAACCATTACAAGTATTATGAAACCTATCCCATCCTTTTCTCCTGCTGAACTACTTACAGCTAACCTTAAAATCAGTGACCACACACCTATCACAGTAGCAGCCATTTATATTCCTCCAGGAGACAACATTCCTCTGCTTGAAAATATTCTTTCATACTTTTCTCAACACACACTCAATGAAACTATCCTCCTTGGGGATATCAACATTAACTGGTTAACTCTCAGTAATCCAAACTCTAATACTCATATTAATTTATATGGCTTTACGCAGCTAATCTCCCAACCTACCCATACAAACAGCTCTCCCACGTCTAATACTCATTGACTGGGTACTTGTATCTAATCCTTCCAGATATCATAACCCTGAAATCCTACCAAACACCCTGAGCAATCATTCCCCCATAAAAGTGCTTAGGTTCACTCCCACTTCTCAAAACCTCCTAAATTTATCACTTGTCTTAAACTCTCTAACTTCGATCTAGAAACCTTTAATGCCATTCTCTCTAAAGTAAACTGGAAATTCCTTACCCAACTCCCACTCGAAGAAGCAGTCCTAGCTTTCAACTCCACCTTCTTTAGCATCTTAGACTCACTTGCTCCCTCTCGCAAAGTCCAAATTAAGTCCACCATATCTCAGTGGATTTCAAAGGCCACTCGTACCCTTATGATAACTAGAGACAAATTATGGAAAAAAATGTCACAAACTAAGCTCTCTGCAGACTTTCAAAAGTATAAAGAACTCAGAAATATGATCATAAAACATATAAACAAAATAAAAAGGACTTCTATAACAAACCTCCCACAGCCCTAAAATATAATCCTAAAAAATTCTGGAACTCTATTAACCAAATATTACATCTCGGTAATCTTACCTCCCCCAATCCATGCCCAGACAAGACATCTGAAGAAACTGCCACTATCTTCAGTACCTATTTTATTGATCCAATATCTAAGCTACTGAACCCAAACCCAAACTCCTCTACTACTAACATCTCCAACTTTTCTGAACCTACTCCTAATACTATCTCCTCAAATACCTTCTCCCTCAAACCTGTACCTACTAGCTACATCAAAACTCTACTCTCTAAATTAAAACCATGCTCAGCATCAACTGACAATATTGCTTCCACTTTTCTTGTACTGGCAGCTGACTCTCTTGCTCTCCCTGTATCTATCCTAATTAATCGCTCTATCTCTGAATCTAAAGTCCCTTCCATCTGTAAACAATGCTCCACTTTACCTATACACAAAGGAGGTAACTCCTCTGATATCTCCAACTTTAGACCTATCGCTATCCTCTCCCCTCTCTCTAAGGTACTAGAAAAATGTATTCATAAACAAGTTATGCAGTATCTAATACAGGAAAATCTGCTTACACCCACTCAACATGGCTTCAGACCTAAACATAGCACCACTACAGCTCTATTATCCTTCCTCAACACTGTCTCTATAGCCACGGACAACCATAAACTTAGTTCTTGCCTATTCTTGAACCTCTTAAAAGCTTTCAACACTGTCTCACACTATCTTCTGCTGCACAAACTGCATAACCTCAACTTCTCCTCTGATACTGTTGCATGGTTCTCCAGCCACCTCACTGATAGATCTCAATCAGTGAGATGGCACTTGGCACTCTCCCCTCCTCTCCCTGTAAAAATAGATGTACCTCAAGGGTCTGTCCTGTGGCCTTTACTTTTTAATATCTTTACTAGTCAGCTCTATACCTCCTGTCCTCAGTCATCTTTAGTGCAATATGCAGATGACTCTGCAGTCATTGTCACAGCCAACTCTCCCTCTAATCTCTTCTCAGCTACTCAGGCATCTTTTAACTTAGATGAAACATGGCTCTCCAACAACCAGCTCGTCTTTAACCCTAAAAATACAAAGCTGTTACTCTTCCTACCTAAAAAGTTCAACAATATTAAACCCTCCATCTCCATACAGTCCCTTAATAACACTCCCATTCGGGTAAAATCCAGTACTAAGCTCTTAGGTGTGACCATCGACGATCAGCTTAAATTTGACTTGCATGTTTATAACTATCAAAAAGTCTCATTCAAAACAAGGGCTGATTTACCGTAACAAGAAATTACTTACCTCTGAAGTCAAGATTACTGCCTCTCTTACCTTCCTTCTACCCAGTCTAATGTACAATTCTCAAATTCTCACAAATCGTAACTCAGCACTCCTGACCAAACTCAAATATACCTACAAGAAGGTATCTAGATTTGCTGCTCAACAAACCTACAAATCCCATCACTGTCTCTCTCTAAAACCTAAACTGGCTTGAATTACCCCACCAGCTTCTTCTCTCTCAGCTCCAGATTATCCATTCTATCCTATACCAGCCTTCCTACTGCCAGCACTATCCCCTCTCATCTCCCATTATCTTCCCTCCAGACCTCTCCGAAACTCTAACCAAGACCTATTACAAATCTACAAACCCAAGTCTAAATTTGGACGCAACATGCACAGCTATCACCCCACTATTGCCTGGAATAGGCTCCTACTAAAGGTCAGGACCCTTACACATCCTAAACAATTTAAGACAGCCACCAAAGAGCACTTTAAGTCACTGGTCCTGCCACTACACTCTCCCTCCTTAACATCCCCTACTTCTCATACCTTAATCTACTTTCTGACCTTAACTCACTCTTCTCACTAGCTCTCTCTAATCTTCCTTTGACTACTCTTTCTACTGTCTTCCAAAATCTATTAAGCAAATCATCTCAGAGAAACATTCTATTGTAATTGTTTTGCCTTCATGCAACTACATTATGATAAAACTGGGTTTTTGTAACCACTTACCTCAAAAACTATACTCATCTTAATGACATATTTCTTTTTATACATCTTGAAATAGTTATGCTATACTCCTGATTATTGACACTGTATAACATTGTATGCCTACTTAATGCATTGTAATAATCCTGTAACATTGCTGTTTAATGCTAATTTATAATGAAAATTGTATAATATGTTGTAGCTTTTCTCCCCGAGGCCTCCACTGAAAAAGAGCTCTTCAGCTCAGTCGGACAATCCCGGTCAACAAATGTAAAATAAAAATAAATAAAATAAAATTATCTGTACTCAGTTTCATCCTGTGTGCTTTCAATTTTGCATTCCACTCCCCTATCCTTTGCTGAAGTTCTTGCTCAGAGTCTGCCCGTAATGCCACATCTTCTGCATACAGCAGCTTTGTTGATCTGTCCTTCGAACCTTTTTGCTGATGCAGTCTATCACCAGTATGAGCAGCATTGGGCTCAGAGCTGAACCATGATGCACACCCACTCCTACTGGGAACCCCTCTGTGAGACCGACCATTGTTTGTACTTGAGTCATTGGGTCCTTGTACATAGCCTGCACTAATTCTACCAGTGTTTCTGCGACTTCAGACCACTACAGACTGCCCAAATCAGCTTTCTTGAGGTGTTGTCATATGCTTTTTCCAAGGTGCCAAATGTCCAGTTGGACTCTTTCCTCACCTCTAGCTTCTTCTCAACTATCTGTCTCCCAGCATGCATCAGGTTGGTTGTGCTGGTGAGGATCTTAATCCAAAATGCTCATCTCCCATCTAACCTTCTAATACTCTGTGTATTAATTTATCAAGCACCCTCTCCAGAGCTTTTGTGCGCTGTGACAGGAGTTTTAATACCGCTGTACTGCCCACAGTTGTGGATGCCCCCTTTGTTCTTCTACACTGGTACTAATATGTTTATTTATTCTCCAGTTATCTGGAATACGCCTTTATCTCCATATGAGTACCCTTAGGAGTCATTTTTCCCCTATCTCACACAACATCTCGATCATATCTGTTGCAGCCTTGTCTGAGCCTGCTGCTTTCCCTGACTCCATTTTCTTTAGTGCAGTTCATACTTCTTCTAGAGTGGGCTCCTCCTCTTCTTTCATTGTGGGCTGTATTTGGAGCAGTACAGATTCTGAGGGATTTTCTAACATACAGAAGCTGCAGAAAGTACTCCTTCAATCTGCCTTTGATTTCCTGCGAGCTGGTGAGCAGGTTGTTGCCCTATCCCTTACAAAGCGTACCTGACTATGTTCTTTATCTTTCTGTCTTTGCCTTGCAAGCTGATATAGCTTCTTTGTGCCAGAGGCTGGTAGAGTGCCTCTGACACCTTATTTTTGCTATTGCAACTCCTCTCTTACCCTCTTTGTTAGCCAACCAGTATTCGTTCTTAGCCAATCTTTTCTATCTGTAACCTTTTTCTGCACTTTTTCCTTTCTTTTGATGACTGCCTGGACTTCTGAAATCCTCCATTAGCTTTCCTTATGTACCTTATTTCCTTACCTGGCTCAACTATTGGTTCACCTGTTCTGCAGTCCTCACACATGCTGTTTTGAGATGATGCAATTCTTCTTCAGCTCTGCCAATTTCCTTTTCTTCCTGAGGTACTACAGCCCTGAGCAAGTCCTCGAAGTCTTGTACTTTCTCTCCAATTTCCAGGTTCTTCAGCTAGTCTGACAGTATATGTAAGTCTGTTTTTTCAGTCTCTGTGTTTTGGGTCTTGTTCTAAAATATCCTGACACTTCAAATGATTACCAGTTTAGGTCTCTAGTACAGGTGTTTGCAGACCTACTGGTTTAGTGAAGAAGTACAAAGGATTGGATCTTTCATAGTTCGAGAACAAGATACTGGTCACCTCAGAATGGCCAATAGGCTACATAGTAGAAAGAGAGCCATGCTAATTTTTGTTGCGATGGTTCAAGAATTTCAGACCTTTAATTTTATTGGTTAGAAATCTCTGGGTCCTTTCCTGCTGAGGAATATGCTGGGATATGTACATACCAAAGGGAACACTAGATTAAATGTTGGCTCATATAAGGGGAGAATACAGGGGTAAGATGACATAGTTGGCTCTTGAAAATATTCCTTTCTCAGTTAATTGTCCTAAATAAAAAAAAGATTTCTTGATGATTCATAGGTTCATAGGTAGGTACTAGGCTATCTGCCCAAGGGCATTTATAAGCCTAGCTAGAATGTGTTGGCTTTTGCCTCCCTTATGAATTAGTTTCCTGGGCCTCTGTCTAGCAGAGCCATTGAAGTGATCCCAGGGGTAAATTTACGATTTCCCATCCACTTGTCAAGATTTCTCTTGAAGAGAGTCAGTGAGGGGCTTTGCCTAACATAAACTGGGATTGTATTCCAGAGCGAGGGAAGTCTCTGGGACAGGAATCTATCCCTCCATCATGTCCTGTTTATTGTTGTGCTGAGGTTTAATTCACTGGAGTGTGTGGCACTAAGAGATTTGTTTTCTTGAGGTGGAGCATGTCCATTAATTCCGGGTTGGACATGGCCTTATACGTCAGGCAGAGATCACCTCTGAGCAGGCGGTAAGCAACCGAGTAGAGCTGGAGTTTCTTTAGTCGAGCTGCATAGGGCATCTGTTTGAGGCCCATGATCCTCTTGGTGAGGTACTTCTGTGGTCTTTCCAGCTCTTGCAGGTGTCGAGTAAGGTACATTCCAAATGGGGCATTGTACTCTATTATGGGCCTAATGAGAGATGAGTAGAGCGGCACAATGACCTCTCTTGATCTAGATGTGAACCCTTTCGTGATTAGGTGGGCTACATAGAAGGAATTTCTAACCACTTTGGCAATGTGATTATCAAAGGAGAGGTTGCTATCTACCTGGGTCCCCAGGTCCCTAATTACATCTTCTGTACTTAGTGGATTACCACCTATGTGATAATTCGTGGGCACTTTGTTTTTCCCAAAGGGGATGACTGTGCATTTTTTTGGCATTTAGCTTGAGGCCATGGTTCTGACACCAGGTATCTGTCTCTGTGAGACCTTTCTGGAGGATGTCCGTGTCAGCCGGAGAGTCGATTATGGCCCCCAGTTTGCAGTCATCTGCGAACTTGGTCAGCCATAATCCTCCCATGCTTGCCTGTACCTCAGAGAAGTATATACTGAACAGGAGGGGTCCCAGGACCGAGCCCTGTGGGACACCACTTGTAACTGGTTTAGAGTCAGACATGGCACCCGCAATTCTGACCATGTGTGTTCTATCCATGAGCCAGTTGGCAACCCATCTCATGACTTAGGGGTTAATGTTCAAGCTGGTGAGCTTATCTATGATGCTAGAGTGGGGAATGGTGTCGAAGGACTTTGCGAGGTCCAGGTAGGCTGTGTGGACTACCTTTCCCTCATCTATGGCTTTGTAACGGTTTCAAAGAAGTCAACTAGGTTTAGGAGGCAGGGTCTGCCTTTAACAAAGCCAAATTGGGTAGGGTCCAGTGTCTGGAGGTTCCCAATGTCTCTGTTTGAGTTCCATGATGATTCGCGCCATAGCTTTGCAGACCAGGCTAGTCAGGCTTATGGGGCGATAGTTCCCAGGTTCTGTTGTGGCACCAACTTTGTGGAGTGGGATGACTGTTTCTGTACACCATTCTTTGGGTACATAGCCTGTGGTAAGGCTGAGTTTGAACAGTGACTTTAGGTGAGGGTTTAGTTCATTTTGGAGCTCATGTAAGATGCAGCCTGGGATACCATCCAGTCCCATTGATGCTGTGTTTTTAACTTTGGAGAGTGCTGTTTTTACCTGCGTGCCTGTGATGTCTGGGGCTCTGCATTCTTCTGGGATGGACACAGGCCCTTTTGGGGGTGAGGGGCGGGTGAAGTTTGCACTGAACCTGTCTGCCAGGATGTTGGCAATGTCAGTTGGATTGAAAGAGAAAGGGTTGTTCTCTCTCTCTCTATATGTATATCTATATATATATATACATACATATAGATATATATATATATATATATATATATATATATATATATATATATATATATGTATGTATGTATATGTATAAATTGGGTTTGTCAGACACTACTATGCTGTACTGTTTTGCATTTAGCTTGAGACTGTTTTTCAGTACACCAAGTATGTGCATACTCTAGCCTTTGTTTTAGCAGTTTATTATCAAGAATGAGTAGATAACAAGGCCCATATTGCCTTCATCAGTAAACTTGGACAACTACACTTCAATTATATCAGCTTAGATGCTTGCAAAAGAAGTATGAAATAGGTAAGGTCCCAGCACTAATCCTAGAGGTACACCACTAGTTGCAGTTTTATGTTCAGATAAGGTGCCTGGGATGTGTTAGATAGCCAGTCTGTAATCCAGTTGACACTTTCGGGATTTACATTGCTTGTCTAAGCTTTCAGTAATAACAGCATGAGGATAGTGTCAAAAGGCTTGACTAGATTAAGATAATGGAAATAAATTGCCAAGCATTTCTTCCATATTACACATGCACTCACTCACCTAGGGATAATTTAGATTCATCAATCTAATTATCAAATGTCTTTGGGATGAGGGCATAAATCAGAGTACTTGGAGAAAATCCACATCCCCACTTGTGGAATACTGTGCCCTAGTGAGTGTCCCAGTAAAAATTCAAATAAATCTTTAGTGATGTTGTAATTGTATGCATATACGTACACACATATGTTTAAAAAAATAGTCCCTCATGTCATGCCCATAAATGTAAAAAAAAAATGCATTCATCTCTCCCCTGCGATCATAATAATGGGACATGGGTAACCAACTTATATCCTATTACTGTGTAGTCTGTTCTAAGTCCCTGGAACCAGCTGTGTTTTAGACAGTTTAAATTGTAACAGTGACAGGAAAACTAAACAGAAATAGTGGCCAACATGCAAGTCAGGTAGACTTCCTCGTAGTAAGGAAGAGGCACTGGTAGAATCAGCAATTGCAAAACCATCCCCAGTGAGACAGTCGGTCCACAGCATAAACAACTGGCACCCCCAATCAGCTGCAAGCAATGTTCAGAGAAGGCTCTAAGGTCAACAGAGACCAGGAAGTTGACTGGAGAGAAAGTACAACAGTTCAAGGAATTACTCAGGGCTCTAGCACCCCAAGAAGAGGAGGAAATAGGTGGAGTTGAAGAAGAATGGCAGGGCCTCAAAACAACATGTCTGAGGACTAGAGAAAAGATATGTGTCCAAGCCAGGTATGGAAATAAGGTTCATAAGGAAAGTTGGTGGTGGAATGCAGAACTCCAGGAAGTTGTCAAAAGAAAGGAGTGCAGGAAAAAGTGGGAGATAGAAAAGATGGACCCGGCTAGGAAGGAATACTTGTTGGCTGACAAAGAAGCTAAGAAAGGAGTTGCAATAGCAAAGAACAGGACATTGGAGGTACTCTGCAATCCTGCTGGAAAGTGACTCAGTAGTTGGCACAAAGAAACTATATCAGGTTTCAAGACAAAGACAAAGAAGATAGTAGGAGACTCTTCATAAGGGATACCAGCAACAACCTGCTCTCCAGTTCACAGGACATCAAAGGCAGATGGAAGGAGTACTTCCAGCAGCATCTGAATGAAGAAACCCCACAAAAGCTGTACTGCCCCAGACACAGCCTACAATGAGAGAAGTGGATTCCAACCTAGAAGAAGTAAGAATAGCATTAAGGAAAATGAAGTCAGGAGGGAAAGCAGCAGCACAGATAATGTCAGAGCAGATATGATAAAGATGTTGGGTAAGATAGGAGAGAAATGGCTCCTGAGATTTCCATAGCAGTGTGGAGAGAAAGGCATATCCCAGACTACTGTGGAATAATTATACTAGTGCCAGCTTACAAGAAGAAAGGAGACATCCACAACTGTGGGCAGTACAAAGGTATCAAACTCTTGCCACACTGTGTAAAAGTTCTAGCGAGAGTGACTGATGAATGGATACACAGAATAATAGAAAGTAAGATGGGAGATGAGCAGTTTGGATTCAGATCAGGATGCAGCACAACTGACCCAATATTTGCAGTGAGGCAGATAGTTGCGAAGAAGCTAGAGATGAGGAAATAATCCATATGGGTATTCCTAGACTTGGAGAAAGCATATGACAAGGTCCCAAGAAAGCTGATTTGGGCAGTACTGTGCTGGTTCAAAGTCCCAGAAACATTTGTAGAATTAGTGCAGGCTATGTACAAGGACCCAATGACTCAAGTATAGACACGGTTTGGTCTCACAAAGGGGTTCCCAGTGGGGGTGGGTATGCACCAGGTCTCTGCTCTGAGCCCACTGCTGTTCATACTGGTGATGGATTGCATTAGCAAACAGGTCAGAGGGGATAGATCAACAAAGTTGCTGTATGCAGATGATGTAGCACTACTGGCAGACTTTGATCAAGAACTTCAGCAAAGGATGGGGAATGGAATGCAAAATTGAAGGGACATGGGATGAAACTAGATACAGATAGGACAGTGGTAATGGAAACAAACGAGGAAATCAGAAA
Organism: Protopterus annectens; assembly: GCF_019279795.1. Taxonomy (NCBI): domain Eukaryota; kingdom Metazoa; phylum Chordata; order Ceratodontiformes; family Protopteridae; genus Protopterus; species Protopterus annectens. The sequence goes on from NC_056740.1 coordinate 380,758,603, forward strand.
AAGCTGAGATTGAGGTAAAAGGGAAGATAGTCAAACAGGTAATAGCTTCACGTATCTGGGAGGGTGGTTGAGGAGAAGAGAAGTCTGAATGAAGAGGTCAAAGGTAGAATCAGAGGGGCTGCAGCCAACTGGCATAGAGCTAAAACTCAGAAATGCAACGTTAGTCAGTAAGCCACGAGTTTTATTTACAAATACAGATAAATGATTTCAACTACTACATTAAACGACTTCATCAGATAAAACATAATATTCAGACCATACAATTTAAAATATCAAAAAGTCATATGACCCAACACCAAAATCAATTCTTAAAGAAATATTTCATATTTTCATAAAGCCATTATATTCAATGGACTGTTACCAAAAAGCATACATTTATAATAACAAAGGAATGAATAAATAAACTGTAATATGTGCTATGAATAAATATTAAACTATCTCGTGTAAGCCCTAAGCTTTAAAAGACAGACTAGTGATGATATTTCATTTAAACCAGGTATGCTACCAGCATTCAAGTGTCCTGCCAATACAATTCCTTTTTCTCCAAATACAACCCCCATGGCCCCCCTCTGGGGCTCAAATCTACCTATAGATGTTCATAGATTTTTTTCTTTAATTTTATGCTCGGTCTTATCAATACAGAATGCAGGACATTCCTGGCACAACACTACATACGACACCCATAGTGCTGCAATTATATTTTCCTTTTATCTTAAAATTTGTTTCTAACTAAAAATGGCTCCCTTATATAAACATATTTAAAATAATTACCATAACTACATTTATTCCTCTCACATTTATTATTTATCCTAATACTGTTTACGGACTCAAAAATCTTCTTGAAACTTCTACCTTTCTTGTAAACTATAACAGGCTTGTCCCCCACCTTTTGTTTTAAATCTCTATTTTCATCTATTATACACCAGTTTTTATTGAGCTCTCTCTCTCTCTCTTTTCCCGGTTAGGGGTCGCCACAGCGGATCACCTTGTCTGCTCAAGATTGGCAGTGGAGTTTTTATTGATAATCCACCTAATTTTCTCACTGTCTAAAGAATAGGTGGTTACAAAAGTAAACAACATTAAATATCTCAATACTCATGTTTTCCCATCTCAAGGCTAAATTGTTCTAACTAATAGCTTTTAAATTAGGAATAAAAAATTGATCCCTTCTTTTATTAATAACTTCTTACATACAGTTATCAATAAAATTTATGGGGTAGCCTCTTTTTACAAACATATTCTTCATCATAAAGAACATTCTTCCACAAAATCTTCAAATACTGACACCATTTAAGCTGCACAGTCAAAATGTCCTTTAACCACACCTTTCTTTTGGGCAGTGGGATGTGCATTAGTGAAATGCAGTAATGAGTTAGAATATGTTGGTTTTCTAAATATTTTTTATATTAACCTCTTATTAACCTTATCTTTAGCCAACATTACATCCAAATAGGAAATACTGTCTCAACCTATTTCATATGAAAATTTCAAAAACTCAGTGGTCTTACTGATAAATTCAATAAACTGGGAAATTTTCTACATCTAGGTATCTTGTATAGAGGCACCAGAACTCAGTAAATCTACTGTTGAAAACAAAATTCCTTTCCCATTCTATCATCACAATTTTGGAAAATAAAAGTCCACAAGCTGGCCCCACTGCAACTAATTTTTCATGCAAAAAATACTGCTCCTCAAAATAAATACAATTGTTTTTTAATACTAAATCCATTATGTTCTCATACATATTAATTTTATCATGGGTCAGTTCACTATTTTTATATAAAAAGTTCATAAACCATTGTACACCAACAGAGTCGGGAACGACTGTAATCAGGTCGTTGACATTGATGGTTAAGAAAACATAATCATCATATTCAAACTTACTACATTTGTCCAGAAAGTCCAATGAATCTTTAGACATATATTCAACCATTTGTATTAACACTTAATTTACTATCCAAAAACCTAGCAATCGGGTATATAATAGTTTCATAGGTTCATAGGTTCGTACTAGGCTATCTGCCCTAGGGCATTTATAAGCCTAGCCAGAGTGTGCGTGGCTTTCACCACCCCTTAGGATGAGAATACTATGCCCATTTAGGGTTTAGTTTACTGTGCCTCTGTCTAGCAGTGACACAGACGACCCCTGGTGTAAACCTACGATCTCCCATCTACTCGTCAAGATTTCTCTTGAATAAAGTTAGTGAGGGGCTCTGCCTAACATGGATTGGGATTCTGTTCCAGAGTGTAGGGAGCCTCTGGGTTATGAATCTGTCCCTCCAGCACGTCCTATTTATTTCTGTGTTGAGGTTTAAATCTCTTGCTCTCGTGGCTCTGATGGATTTGGATTTTCTGAGGTGGAGCATGTCCATTAATTCCGGATTGGACATGGCCTTGTACGTCAGGCATAGATCACCTCTGAGTAGGCGGTATGCGACTGAATAGAGCTGGAGTTTTTTCAGTCGGGCAGCATATGACATATGTTTAAGACCCTTTATCCTCTTGGTGAGGAACTTTTGGGGTCTTTCCAACTGCTGCAGGTGTCGGGTAAGATACATCCCAAATGGGGCATTGTACTCAATCATTGGCCTGATAAGACAAGAGTATAGGGGCACAATGACCTCTCTTGATCTAGATGTGAAACCCTTCATGATAAGGTGGGCAATATAGAAGGTCTTTCTAACCACTTTGGCAATGTGAGTGTCAAATGAGAGGTTACTGTCAACCTGGGTCATTAGGTCCCTGATTACCTCTTCCGTACTTAATGGATTACCACCTATGTGGTAATTTGTGGGTACCTTGTTTTTCCCAAAGGGTATGACTATACATTTCTTGGCATTCAGCTTAAGGCCATGGCTCTGGCACCAATTATCCATTTCTATGAGGCCTCTCTGAAGGATGTTTGTGTCCGCTGGAGTATCAATTATGGCACCCAGTTTGCAGTCATCTGCGAACTTTGTCAGCCACAATCCTCCTATGTTTGCCTGTACCTCGGAAAAATAAATGCCGAACAAGAGAGGTCCCAGGACTGAGCCCTGTGGGACACCGCTTGTGACCGGCTTAGAGTCTGACATAGCTCCAGCAACTCTGACCCTGTGGGTTCTGTCCTTGAGCCAGTTTGCAACCCATCTTGTAACATATGGGTTTACATTTAGGCTGGTGAGTTTGTCTATGATGCCCGAGTGGGGTATTGTGTCAAAGGCTTTTGCAAGGTCAAGGTAGGCTGTGTGAACTGCCTTACCCTCATCAATGGCCTTAATGACTGTTTCAAAAAAGTTGACCAAGTTCAAAAGGCAGGATCTGCCCTTGACAAAGCCAAATTGGGTAGGATCCAATGTCTGTAGGTCCCCAATGTCTTTATTTATGAGTTCCATAATGATCCTCTCCATAGCTTTGCAGACCAGGCTCGTCAAGCTTATGGGGCGGTAATTTCCAGGGTCCGTAGAAGCACTGCCTTTGTGAAGTGGGACCACTGTTGCCGTACGCCACTCTTTGGGTACATATCCTGTAGTAAGGCTAAGATTAAACAGCAGCCTTATGTGTGGGTTTAGTTCCTCTTGGAGTTCATGTAGCACACAGCCCGGGACACTGTCCGGTCCCATTGATGCTGTGTTTTTAGCTTTAGAGAGGGCGGCTCTCACCTGGGCATCTGAGATATTTGGGAGGCTGCACTCTGCTGGGATAGTTATTTCTCCTTTTGGGGGGGAGGGGGAGGAGAAATTTGCACTGAACCTGTCTGCCAGAATGTTGGCAATGTCAGTGGGTTCAGTGTATTTTGTGTCATTTTGGACTAACTCTGAGCATATCTGGGAGTTTCTACCTCATTTTTCTAACATAGCTAAAGAAGGCCTTGTGATTGTCTTTTGTATCTTTTGCGATTTTTCTCTCAAAGTTGGCCTTGGATGATTTTATGAGTGATCGTAGTTTTTTGCTAGTACTGATCAGAGATGCTTTCCCATTTAGGGATTTTGCTCTGTCATGTAGTAGCTTCCTCCTCCTGTTGTAAAGTTTGTTTATGGCTGGGGTCCACCAGACCGGGCGCCTGCCTTTGGGAGAATGGGTCTTGGTTTTATTTGGGATTGCATGATCCATGCATTCTTGAAGGTGCCCGTAGAAGGCATTTGTAAAGGATTCAGCAGTGTGGGCTGTGGTCTCCACTGGCCCAGGGGCCTTGAAGGATACCACTTCAGTCTTAAGAAGTGTGAAGTTGGCTTTTGAGAAGTTCTTCACTGTGGCCTTTTGTGCAGTGGGTGGGGGCGGGATGTGGATTTCCAGTGAGATTAATTTATGGTCTGATCTTACCAATGAGGGATATACTTCCGATGTGGAGCATTTTGTCCCCATGTTTGTAATGATCAGGTCTAGTATATTGTCTCCTCTTGTGGGAATGGTGACTAGTTGTTCCATCGCATTTGAGTTTATGAATTCTAGGAACCTTTGGGCTAGGGTGTTGGGGCTTGAGTAATGTTCCCAGTCTATGTTTGGGTAGTTGAAGTCTCCCAGTATGATGGTATTTGGAGAGACATTCATACTCTCCAGTGTCTTCAGGAAGGCTGTGTGGGGTTCCTGAGATTGAGAGGGTGGTCTGCAGCATGCTACAAACTGTAAGGCAGTTTTGCCTATGGTTAGTTGCACCTGGATGGTCTCCGATGCTTCGTGCATTGCCTCTAACCTGGAGGTGTGGGTATCTTTAATGAATATGGATACTCCCCCTCCTTTTGTGGTTCGGTCCAAGTTTTGGGGCCGGAAAGCATGATATGAGGTAAAACCTGATAGTGCTGGGGTGCTCTCAGGAGCCTTGAGCCAGGTTTCAGTCACTGCACAGACATCAATGTTCTCCATACTGAGGAGGGCTTCGAGAGCGTGCATCTTGAGGTTTAGACTTCTGGCATTGAGTAGCATTACCCTTAGTTTTTTTCCACTTGTGTTTTCTAGGGAAGTAGGTTTGTCATTTGAGCCTTGCCTAAAAAAGGCACTATGGGGGTGGCAAGAGCCTTGGCCAATATCCGGAAGCCCAGGGGTGACAGGTGTAAGCCATCCCTTGCGAAGCAGCGTGGCTTTTCGAGCATGTCATCCCAAGCAGACAGACATTGGATCCCCTTAGAATGACACCAGTAATTAAGCCAATTGTTAAAACTGATCATTTTGTCTTTGTACTGTGGCATCATTCTTGGTGAGGGTAAGATGCTGCTCAGGGTCAGGGTCATACCGGCCTGGGCTACATAATCAGAGAGCTCCTCTATGTCTCTTTTCATGTAGTCCAGGGAGGTACGTCTCAGGTCATTCACACTGGCATGTACAATGACTGAGTCATATTTGTACTTGCTGTGGAGTGATCTGAGTGCTTGTATTATGTGGTGGATTCTAGCTCCCGACAGGCAGCTTACTGTGACCCTTTCCTTGTTCAGTCTGGTGAGCGAGACGTTAGTGTGTCTGACTATGGAGTCACCTATTACAAGTGTGTCTGACATGTTCTTTGGCCTTAAGGGCTGTGACTGTTTAGCACACTGACTTTGTGAACTAAGTGTTGCATGTGCTATGTCTTGAGGTGGCGGTTGCTTGGGTGTCTGCTTTGGAGGCCTCTGTTGTTTTGGTAGATTTTTAATCAGCGCCTCCGAGTATGTTTTTGTGTGTTTATGTGTTTGGTTTGCAGTTGTGATAGTTCTATGTGAGACTGGGTTTGTGGTGTGCATGGTTACCTTCTCCTCCTGACTGGTCTTGCCAGTACTGAGTTGAGAGAGCTCAGCCTCCAGTTTGGCTATATAGTTGCATCTCTCGCATATATTGTATTTGTTGGGAGGAGGAGAGGGTTGTCTGTGTACATGAGGCAATTGTAACATTGCCTCAAGATTCCCAGATTCACCAGCTGAACAGGAGAGGACGCCAGCAACTGACCCTTTGACATGCTAGAATAGTGAAAAGATTGCTGTGTAACTGAGTCTGAAAGGATCTATAGGGAAATGGGTACTCAAGGGAATTTAGGTGAATGAAGTACTTTCTTTTGTTTAAGAGTGCTTTACCTGTATAAAAAATGCTTTAGGAGCAAGTGCTGAGCTTTTCAGATAGAGTATAGGTTGTTTAGATTGCAAGTAGAGCAGTTCTAAGGGAAAAATTGAAGAGCAGACTTTACGGAGCCAGAAATAGTTTAAACTTCATTAACCGGCACTGCCCAATGCTGCTCTATGAGCAACTTCACGCTAATTCGCGCAAAAACGGGCTTTATAGCAGGGGGTTGAAGAGAGCCAGGAATTGACCCAAAATGGCCAATAAACTACAAGTTGCTGGACTGGAACCACTCCTCTAGGGACAAATAGGTTGCTCAGTGCTCCCCATTCCCACTGGTGAAAAAAGAAGCTTCCTCTTATCCAAATAAGGATATGGATAGCACAGGAACTAAGACAGAGCCCAGAGATCAGTAAAATCTGAAGACTGGACTATTCTAGTTCAGAAAAGCGGGAAAACAAGGATATTTTTTTGTTTTTTTTCTTTTTTTTACAGACACAGAAGAAAAAGATACAGTAGCAAACAGTAAATGCTATAAAACGGCTAGCGCTCTTGAGTGTGTTAGCCTAACAATTAAATTAAACAAAAATAACTTTTTAAAGTGCTAACAGTTTAAAATCTACACAGGTACAGTGAAAACAATATGCAGAGCTGTTTTTTAGGCGAAATGCAGTCGAGATGCAGTAATTTAAGCGAACGCCAGAAAAAATACTTAAAATCAAGGAAAGTCAATCTTTCACTCTCTGCTGCTTGTAGAACTCTGCAGGACACCACAAGGAGTTGTGCTGAGTCTTTTACAAGTGAAAAAGCACGCAAAAATGGGCTTTATAGCAGGGGGTGAAAAGAGCCAGGAATTGACCCAAAATGGCCAATAAACTACAAGTTGCTGGGCTGGAACCACTCCTCTAGGGACAAATAGGTTGCTCAGTGCTCCCCACTCCCACTGGTGAATAAAGAAGCTTCCTCTTATCCAAATAAGGATATGGATAGCACAGGAACTAAGACAAAGCCCAAAGATCAGCAAAATCTGAAGACTGGACTATTCTAGTTCAGAAAAGCGAGAAAACAAGGATATTTTTTTTTGTTTTTTTTTTTTTTTTACAGAGACAGAAGAAAAAGATACAGTAGCAAACAATAAATGCTAAAAAACGGCTAGCGCACTTGAGTGTGTCAGCCTAACAGTTAAATTAAACAAAAATAACTTTTTAAAGTGCTAACAGTTTAGAATCTACACAGGTACAGTAAAAACAATATGCAGAGCTGTTTTTTAGGCGAAATGCAGTCGAGATGCAGTAATTAAAGCGAAAGCATCTAAAAGTGATCTCATTGGTGGATTTTTTGTGTCTTTATGTATTTTGGGCTCCCTATAAATCGTGGGCACCATTGGGTCAGTCATATTTAAATATTCATATTCCTCAGTTTCAAGTTGTTGTAGTAGTAACATATTCGATAGCAACACATATATTTTCCTGTATGACACATTCACCTCATTTTTAGATACCTGTCTATAAGTATCATCAAACAATATACCATACAAACGTTCAACATAATCACTTTGGTTCATTATGACGAATCTCCCACCCTTATTCGGTTTCATTATTCTTAATTTATTTGATAGTAAACCATTCAACATTTCCTGCTCATGTATTGTTAAATTCCTTTTTCCACTCACAAAATGCTTTCTTCCTAATGGTGTGCCTAATATCTAACTCTCACACATGCTCAAATATTTGTAAAACTAGATGTAGTGGGTGGTTCCAGATACTTGGTACTTTTAAATCAGTCATTACAGAACCTGTATCTTGGAATAACACACTTAAATTTAATTTTCTCACAAACATTTTCAATTCCAAAATACTGTCTACTACATCAGCTCTTTTTGTCTGCACAAATGAAAATTTTATAGAAAAAATATCCACATGTTCTGTGTTTGCAAGAACTAAAACACTTTAAAATCACCCAAAGTATTGGCAACAGTCACATATATCTGATTATTGTCCATAAACTGTTTAGTCTCATTCAACCTCATGGCCACTACTTCTAACTATTTTCTTCCACGTAGAGTTCCACTAATCCTGTTTCTGATTCTGGGGAGGATAATTTTGCCCCATCCACTGGTCCCTTTGACCTTTCTATTTCTGCCTTAGATGCTCCAAGTGTCTTAAGGGTGGAACGTTTAAAGGGAACTCATTACTCTGTGGTTCACCATGATATTCTAATGTGTCCTTCTCAATATTATCTCTCTCATGTACCCCCAACTGATTGGTTGACATGTCTGTGTCTCTTACCCCATATCTGGGAATTCGGTGGAATAGGATATGCTTATGATTAAAATAGTCCAGTCTATTTCTCTCAAACTTTTTCAATTTTCTTGATTTTATCTTGTCTACCTGTTCATCTATACTTTTAAAAATGTGAAAGTGTTCTATCTTATGTTATTTGTAAAGTAAATCTTCTGTAATGGTTTTATCCAAAATATTAATTTCATTAGACCACTGTTCAGTCAGCCTCCCATTACGTTTAATTAACAACTTCATTAGTTCACACCCATGTCTGTCAAATAACTGTAATAAGTCTTTATGCAAGGCTAAATCTTTTTCTAAGCTAGTGGGATATTTCCACACTCTGAGGCTTTCTGGAACTCTGTTCACTTTAATCAACTCCAAAAAATACATATTTTCAAGCTATAACTTCAGTATTCTAAAAAGTTTGCAGTCATACTCACTTAAGCGTTGACTCCAGGATTCATTGTTTTTTCTTTAATCCCAGACAAACTCCATTTTCATCTGCAACCAATCACCAATCTTGGGTACACTCAAAGTATTGCCAACTGATACATTATTATCAACATTGACTTCCCTTATGGATGCATTGTTGCACCTTATGCCAGGAACCTCTACACCATTCTGATTTAAAAGCATATTCACCATAGTTCGACCACCCAGCTCATCTGGTACAACCAGCGGTGAAACTATTTTCAATTTTTGTGTTAACTGCTGAGCAAGTAGGTTGGGAGGGTGGCATAATGGTTAACGTGTTTTCCTTGCAAACACAAGGTGCAGGGTTTGAGTCTCACAAGGGATAAGTGACTAGGCTTAAAATGGCTCACAAGGGGAGTTAGCATAGTACCAATCTATGAACCTACAAAAGAAGGGTCAAATTCCCTACAGAGTGGTACAAATCCTCAATATACATATCAGGAAAAAGTGACTGCAAGCCGCCTAAACCTCCTGATGTCATTGTGTTTCACTAACATGCAACTACAAACAGAGAACTCAGGCTGACAAACTTTAAATCCTAAAACTCAGAAATGCAACATTAGTCAGTAAGCCACCAATTTTATTAACAAATACAGATAAGTGCTTTTGTCTACTACATTAAAATACTTCATCAGATAAAATATAATATTCAAACCATGCAGTTTAAAAGATCAAAAAGTCACATGACCCAATACCCAAATCAGTTCTTAAAGAAACAGTTCATCTTTGGCAACTGGCATAGAACATCAGGTGTATCGTATGACAAAAGAATGTCAAAGAACCTGAAAAGTAAGATGTACAAAACAGTGGTGCATCCAGTACTGCTGTATGGTACAGAAATATGTGCAGTAAAGGAAGAGCAAATAAAAAAGCTAGAAGTGATGGAAATGCAGTGCCTGAGAAAGGTGGTAGGATGCACACTATGGGACAGATGAAGAAATGAGGACATAAGAGCAGAAGCCAGAGTAGCTCCAATTGAAGAAAAAAATCAAAGAAAGCAGATTACAGTGGTTTGGGCACACTGCCTAAATGTATTTCACTCGTGCTTTATAATTTGTGGTGTATTTTTGCACTGTGTTTGCCATGTGAGCATTTTTATATTGGCAAAACAGATAGAAAAGTGCGTAGCAGGATGTGTGAACATACATATGCTGTTAGAAATAAAAGCACATTAAATGCCTTCTGTAAACAATCCACCAAATGTCAGAATTTTAAAAAAGGTTTTGTTTGCAGTCTGAGGACAAATACCATTACATTTTAGGGTAGGGGATGAGTTGGAAAATGTAGAATATAAGTGGCAGGTTCTTTTAAATTTCACTACAGGAAATGGATTGATTTCTATTGTCAGTTTTAAATGAGTTTTGAAAAAGAAGAAAAAGCAAATAATTAAGGACAAGTAATGATATTGTTGACATTTGTTAAGCATATATATTTCATATAACTAATATATTTCATATATATATTGTTAATCAAACAGTTATGTTATTAAGTCATATGACCTTTTAAAGGCTTTAGTTAAAAGCTGTGTTTGTAGAGTGTCAAGTAGTCTGATGAAGCAATAATTTGAAAGACAAAAGTGTTTATTGTTCATTAAATTTATATTATGAGTTTAGTTGTGGTTTTCTTTTCTTTCCATGGTTTGTGTTTCATTTGTTCTTAAATTATTTTTTATGACATCTGACATGTCATGGGGTGGCATTTTGAAGCAAGTAGAAATGCATTACTGTGTTTACATTTATTGTTTTCTTCTCAATGTGACATCAGAAATTTATAGTACATGGATATCATGTTTTGCTTTGTTGTGGGAACAGTATCTGTCAAAGCCCAACATGGCCATTATATTTATATGACTTCTTCACAGTCAGAGGTAGTGTATCTTATTAGAAGTCCCTAAAGGGATCTGACATGTGGCACCTTATATACACCTGGTAAATCAGGCTTTTGCTGTCTCAGTTTGGTACCATGTCTGGTATCTACTGGGGAGCTTGACTGACCCTTAGTGTCTGGAAAATATGGATAACAAGCTCTCATTATTTCAGCAGTAGAAATCCAATGCATTTCACCATACAGATAGAGATAGACAGTTATCTCTATAGAAGAAAACCAAACTAACGTCAAAACTGGTACAGGGCTGGAGGAAGTCTGTATGCTGACAGATGAAAGCGCTTAACTCGTGGATGTTTTATTTATTTGTTACTTTGAATTAAAGTTTTTTTACTCTTCGAGCTGTTCTGAAGTTCATCCAGCCCTGTACCAGTTTTGACGTTAGTTTGGTTTTCTTCTGTGGTTCTATAGTTGTTCGTGGAGCTATTAGTTATCTCTATATATATCTATATCTATATCTATCTATATATAGATAGATATAGGTATAAATAATATAGCTATACCTATATCTATCTAGCTATATATATATATATATATATATATATATATATATAGAGAGAGAGAGAGAGAGATAGTTTTTTTTCAGCTATAACATGCCATAGCTACAATGCCATACCATAATTTGAAAATCTATGGACTCATATTCAACAGTGCTTTGCACTGGAAGCTTTGAGGAGAAAACGTATTTTAGGCATTTTTTTAGTGGAATCCCATGTTATTAGTTGAAAGTTTTATAACAAAATCTCAAAGAGAGACAGAGGTATAGCCTTTGGAAGACAGGATCTAGAGGCTTTGGTCCATGTACCTTTATTGTTATGATCTGACATTTTCTACTATACTTGGTTTTCATTAGTGGTACTGTTGTCAATTTCTGCTCAGAATTTTGAGCACAGTAATGGCCTAACTGCTACTTCACTGAGCTGTCTTTACATCATAAGTAAAAATCTAGTTCCTTTCTTCTGAGTAGAAAAGTTTGTTACTAGATTTATGAACCTCTCCAGTTTAGACTCATGGACAGTAAACTCCATTACAAGAAACTATAAAATTGTGTATGTGTCTTACAGCTGGAATCACCAGTTAAATGTACTTTGTATCTGAGGATCACGATATATTATTTTGAGAAATTTCCTATCATACTTTGTACTGTTACAGAGATTTTTCAAGCTCACAAACAGCATCATATTGTTTGTATGTCCTTATGAAATTAGAACCAAAGATAATGTTCTTTTCTAAAGAAAAGTAATATTTTCTGTTATGTTTATCTGCTATAGTAAAATAAGAATATTTTGCATGCTCTCAGAGGCGTGTCCATTTTTGTCATTATTTTCTCTACTTTCTTTAAAAAGTTTTAAGCTGTGTTATGTAAAATGAAAATGTGGTTAGCAATGGATCCTGTCTGCAAATGTTCCTTGGAATATCTTGAAGCAATACAGAGATATTGTTATTGTAAGTTAAGGGAGAATTCAGGTCAGAATGGTCTTTGTAAACTGACTGAGTGATGTCAAATATTGTGGTGTTGCAAGGTAAAAGTCTGATGTTGCTGACATCTTAGTGTTTCAGTGTGTTTTACACACTGACATATTCATTATGTTATGCTTCAGCCGTATGTACTGTCATGTTTTCCACATTTGGTCTTTTCACTTTGATCTTTCTGCGGGTGGTCTTTTGGCATTAGGGGTTTTAGCAGCATTCCCTTTGAACTACTGTGCATCAAATAAAAAGCCTATTAACTAATCTTTCATCTGTTGTATAAACAAAACAAAAATACCAGCAGGCTGGAGATAAATCACAGTGCATACTATAACCAAGGCCAAAATTCAAAAGCAAAAATGGTTCACCAGAAACCAGGTGAAATATAAAATATGTTTATGTCTGAATAAGCAAACATCACTTGTGTGTTATTGTTGTATTAATACAGATTTATCTTCATCTGGCTTCCAGTGAATGCTATTTGATTTTGCCTCTTATGTGTATATAAGCTATACTTTGTATGTATAAAAGTGTGTTTTATGCATGCAGTATTCCCTTAACTGGTTTTCTGTAGCTCCATTTGCCTTGTTAAGTCACACCTTAACAAATATCAATTTGGACTAGTCTGCTTGTAAGGCTAACAAACACTAAGTATATAAGCAAAGTAAATAAAAAAACCTAGATTAGGGTAGAGTTCTGGTGACAATGAGATGCATATGTTTCTTGGTGGTGGTGTAAATGCTACTATAAGTTTGTCAGTTGAGATTACTGCACTCCTTAACCCAGCTCTAAATTTCATGTCCAGTTTAGATGTGGAATTTGATCCCAGGATAATCTGAAATTTTTATATTTTGCTAATATTATATCACCCTGGAGCACCTGCATCGTTACATCTCCCAAGCTTCCTAAAATTAAAGTGGGTAAATTTGCCAGTTTTATTAAACATCTTCTGCATGAAAATATATGCTTGAGAGTGAGGGACCACTTTTAAAGAAGGCTTGGTAATTTAAATATTAAATAATTGTTTTACACTGGAGATAGGAAGTTAATAAATTCTGTGAACTGTAAACAGTCCAAGACCCTATCTTTCTGGAAGTCTTAGTTGTTATTTTGTGAATTGTGATTGTAAAGGGTATTGGTTGTTGTGTGAAGTTTGACTGTATAAAGGTTCTGTTGTTTAGATAATGTGTTGTCTTGCTTTAAGCTGCCATAAGGATGCTAAATAAATGCAAATGGTTTATGAGAAGTGATTTAAAGTGTCCAACACGCTTTTCTAAGTAAAAAAAAACTGCACCAGTTAGTTTACCTGAGACTGTTGATGGTGGAGGTGAGGGATGGATTTATTATGGGTATTTGTGGCCTAGCTATGAGGTAGGTAAGAGAGTTTTAGAAAATAAGGATGAATGTTATCTGCATGCATAAATGTAGATCAATAAATGCCAAGTGTAAGCTTCAGAAGTATTTGTGCTTGGCAGTCTAGTAAAAGAAAGACAAATTTGGTTATAGAACAGCAGTCTTATGAAGAAAGGCACACTTTAGCTACAATAGAGGTGAAGACTATGTATCCTCTGCACATATTTGGAATTTTATTGTATATATATTTTTTTCATTTAATGTGCCCCACCAGCTGTCTGCTATGCTCATATTGTGTCCGAGGAAATAATTTTTTTTAGGATCTTACCATTTACTATGCAAATTTATTTATTTATTTGACATCTGTTTACCGGGGAAAGTCTGACTGGGACAGAACCCATTTTCAGTGAAAGCCTGGGAAGAAATGCTCCAGACACATGTCTTTGGAATGTGGGAGAAAACAGGAGCACCTCGACGAAACGCACGTGAACACAGGGAGGACATGCAGACTCCACACAGAAGGCACCCCAGCCAGGAATTGAACCACAGAACCTCTTGCTGTGAAGTGACAATGCTAACTGCTGCTATACTGCATCACCCTAAATAAAATTTATGCCCCGTTTGCCAAGTTTCAGGATGATGCGTTTACTAACGTTAAAAGTAAGATTATTACAAATGTAACAAGTCTGCACGTGTCCATGTGCTAACGCTGGCTGAATCTACTTATATCATAACTAACCTTTTTTCTACATTTAAACACTGTTGTCAAAAATGTCCTTATGTCTTCTTCCTTCTATTCTATATACCTAATTTGTAAGTCATTCTCTCATTTCTCTCTTTTTTGTTATGTAATGTAAATAAGCTAGACTCATATGACTTTTCATACCATGTATAACTAAATGTATTTTTTTTAATAACCCTTTATGTCTATATTTACACATGTATATTATAGCAATAACCCACGCCTGGGTGTGGGTAATGCTGGATTTACCCACGGTTGGCATGGTTTGGTCCCGAATCCAGCATTACCCACACCCAGAAGTGGGTTATTGCTATACAATGACATTATTTAAGAAAAGAAATAATTACTTTTCTTAAATAATGGCATTGTATAATTCCTCTTTACTGCCCTTCCGCAGCTGTCTGGTATTCTGCGGCAGTTCTGATGTACTGCGCATGCCTACGCAGTACATCAGAGCTGTGGGCAAAGGTTAAACGGGTTTAACATAGCGAGACAGTTTAAAATAAGCAACGGAGATCTCCGCTGCTTATTGTAAGCTGTCTCGCCATGTTAAACCCATTCAACATAGCGAAACAGTAAAAGCAATAGATCTTGATCTCCATTGCTTTTTAACTGTCTCGCTATGTTAAATGGGTTTAACATAGCGAGACAGCTTTAAAATAAGCAGCGGAGATCTCCGTTTTATTTAAACTGTCTCGCTATGTTAAACCCATTTAATATAGCGAGACAGCTTTAAAAAAAAAAGCAACGAAGATCGCAAGTTGCTTTTTTTAAACCTGTGTCACTATGTTAAACTCTTTTAACATAGCGAGACAGTGTTTTATACTAACGGAAAAAGTCTGGGCGACCGGACCTTTTTCCGTTAGTATATTGAGGGATTTACAATGGGCACGCTGGTTGGGCTGGCCAATCAGCGTGCACGTTTTAGGGGAGGAATTGTATAATAAGCTGTATCTAACTGCTGTGGAGCTTTTCTCCCCGGGCCTCTACTGAAAATGGAGATATATCCAGCTAGACTAGCCCAGTCAACAAATGTAAAATAAATAAATAAATAAACATTTTTTGTACATTAGTTTAAAGAACTTCAACATTTTTATTGAAGTAAATGTGTTAACCAATTTTCAGTCATCAGTATGTTTAGTTATCCATAGCTAATTTCTCATGTTTATGTCTGAGAAGAAGCAGTTTAAAAAGAAGGAAAAAATATGTCCTAATCTTCCCCAAGTCACTTGAGGAGCTGAACAAAACAAGTAAAATATTCTCCTTTCATGTGCAAATAAGAGACTGAAATATTTCCTTCAATGTATACTGTCTTGTCTATGCTTGCATTTATGTACAACACCTAAATTTAACAAGGCATTATGACAATGCAGCATATGGCAGTCATAATGGTTTCATACCTTATCTGATATTATATTAAAAAAAGTAATTGTTAATGGCATAAAAGGATGCTTGATTTTCAGTGGAATCATTTAATGTTTTCAGGTATAGTTACACACATCCCTGCAGTTTCATTATAGCTTGCAATCTGAGATGCCAAACTAGATTCACTTGGCAGATGGCAGACTGCAAAGTCTCCCAAGCAAATCTACAGACATCAGTTTTTGCCAGCCCTCTTTACAACGTGTCTGCCTTTGTTTTGCTGCTGATTTGGCAAATTATTTTATTTTCAACAAACTTTGTAATTGGGTTGTTGAATTGCAGCAAAGTGTTAAAAGTTAAATTCAAGGCATCAGTTCTTATCTAAGTTACTGTGTGCTGCAAAAACAATGATGAGAAAAACATAATGACTGTTTCAGATTAGTGAAGATGTAGCTATCTGTTCCAAGTTGGAAAACACTGCACCTCTTCATTTCTAAGAAAGACAATGCTTTGGTTTAATTACTGGTCATTCTGTAGCCCTACAGCTGGCTGTTGATGAAGGAATGCACATGCTGCACAAATTAATTAGCTTCGGTATTCTCACTCAAGTTGATACATTCCTGCCCTGCAACACTATTTATAGATGTTTGGTAGCTTTATGCTGGTGTGGCACTGCTCTTGAAAGAGCTTTGAAAACAGTTGAGCTGATGCCTGGACATACATCGCTCCTAGTGTATGTGCAAAATGGATAGGTTACGATGCTGCATAGTGCGGCCACCTCATTCCACACTACCCACCCATTATACCTCTTACCTGTCCAGAATTTCACAGAATGTCCATATTTTTGCTTCATAATTTTGAACTGTCCCTCATGGTTTTCTGGTGAATGATTGAGGAATGAAGTCACTAAATAATAACAGACATTTAGCTTTTTGTCTTCATATCTTTCTGAAAATGCATGTCAATGCAAATCCTGTTACTCTAGCAACTTTCTAAATTTATAAGACCAATATTAAAAATCTGTCCCTGATTTTGCCCCCCCACCCCATTAATATTTTCTTTGTCCAGAATTCTTGTGATAAGAGGTTGAAGGTATGGGACCAATGCATGCAAAAGTCATATTCTTTTATAGTTTAATGATTTTTTTTTCAGGTTCACTTGTTTATTTGCTTGCCTATCTATTCATTTCACACTTGCTAAATGGGTAAATGGTCTGAGCTGGCAGTCCTTTTCATTCAAGACCCAGGTCTGTAACAGTACAGAGAAGAGTTAAAGAAACAGAAATTTAAATATTGTCTCAGAACACTTCATTTGCAGGATTAATATTTACATTGCTGTATTTACAATATGCAAATGTAACATATGTGATTTTAGCAATTATACAGGAACAATGACTGTGAATGTAAACAGGATGTGGTACGGGAGAGGTTGATTAATGTTTGAATTCAGATCCAACCCCCATCCCCCTACTGCACACACACACACACACACACACACACACACACACACACACACACACACACACACACACACACACACCTTAACAGTAGACAGGCACACACACATATGCACACTCTGCCACACACATACACACACTCTTAAACCCCCCCACCCCCAACACTACTACATCTCTGCTGATCTTTGTTAACCTTACCTGCAACATGGTCTCTCCTGTTACATATAATGGGGGAACATGGCATTTTAGTCATTTAATTATCTCCACTGGCTGTGCTAATGTATGCACCTGCATCCTGACAATGAAATTGTTTTGTTAAGGCCTTAATCCTGCTCCTGCTGGCTGATATTACTATCTACATGATCCATGGGTGTCCTACATCCTCGCCAGGTTTGTGTGCATGCTTTCATCCACAGCTAATGGTATCTACTATCAGTGAATAAAATAAAATACATAAATTTGCACTATCCTGGTCTTTCCAGTGCTGTGCAGTCCTCCTGTTGCATGGTGGCAACTGTCTAACTGAAACCGCCATTCCCTCCCTTCTCCACCCCCAAGATAGGTGGGTCTGCATCAGTAACTCACCCTCACTCTCCCTCCCTGCTGCCTGAGTCACCATCTAAACTCATGTCAGGGCTTTACCCTGTGAACCAAAGAGCCAGAGGCATGCTGCACTAAGTAGTTGTGATTCCGGAGAAATGAAGATGCTGTCCGTGTGGATTAATGGAACTCTGAAATGATTATCCGCTTTAGTTCACTAAAATTATTGTATATTATTTATTCATGAACAATGGTTTACTCTTGACATGTTGTACTGCACTGAACACCACTTGCCACAGTGATCTACTCACTATGAGACATGCAAATGTATCAGGAGCTTAGAATTATGAAAACCAAGTTTAAATCCTCTAGTCACTCGGGTTACGGAGTTTGCTGCCTTGCATGCAGTGAGTAGTAATAGTAGCCCTGAGATTTTAAGACAGGCAGTACTGTAATGTAAATGGAATCTTAAATGACTGATGATAGGACTCAAACCCAAATCCTAAATGTTACAGGAAGAAGAAACCCAAATGAGTGGAACTCAGAATCCTGAAATAATACTGAATGTATGCATAAAAGCAATGACAACATGTTAATTTAGTGCAAACAATGAAAATACCATTTTTGTAAGGGGAGGCAAGCTCTGTGCACCCCCATGGGAGCTATTCTTCCATGCTTCCATAAATCCAAAGTTGCACAACCCTCTTCTATTACAGATGGACATTGGCATAGGTGATTGATTGTATTCTTTGTCTGAGTTCTTACTTTACTATAACTTGTAGAGTTTCCATGGGCATGTGACACATACATGTATCTGTATTTTTTTTAACATTAAAGATAAGAGATTACACCAAAAGTACTCTTCCTTTCTGGTGACCTTTGAACCCTTACTGTTTTGTTTATAATGAATAAAACAACAAAGTCATTGTTTTACACAGGAGTAAGTTTGTCAATATTTTTGGTTCTGACTGCTTTATAGATACCCCACCCCTACTTCAGAAATAGTTTACTTTGTAGTGGGCCTGTGAATATACAGGAAAACTATAATATAATTATATATTTATCCTGTGCCCCTGCAAATTATTTCTTGATGAACTTAAAAAAAAAAACAGTTCCTTTCTAGCTATGGCATTTCCTTGAAGGAGGGTTGAAGCCAGCAAAAAAAAAAACAAACAAACAAACCAAAGCCTCATCACATGAGGAGAAAAAGTGCTGGTCTAGATTTGCATTAACTGATAAACTGCGATATTGTAGCCATTCCTTGGTAAGTCACCCAAAGGATCTGTGCATGTACTCTGT
Source organism: Protopterus annectens (assembly GCF_019279795.1). Taxonomy (NCBI): domain Eukaryota; kingdom Metazoa; phylum Chordata; order Ceratodontiformes; family Protopteridae; genus Protopterus; species Protopterus annectens. The sequence continues at coordinate 380,777,471 of NC_056740.1, forward strand.
GCAAATTTGCTAAACTTCCCCTGCATTTTTTTTTGCCCTTGTAATTTAAATATGAAATAACTCAGAACAGTGGAAGATTTGCATGCCACTCCTTTCCATAAAGGACAAGGGTGACACTCCAGGGATGAATTTGTGGTTTCCCATCCATTCATCCAGAGGATGATGATTCTAAAAAAGTGGAATTCTCTGTGATACATATCTATCTTTAATTTCTCCAAATCTTTTGGGTTTCTAATACCATGATGGGAATGGACCCCATTCCTAAGTCAAAGTATGATAAAAGTTGATGAAATTAGTATTGATTCACTGTTCTCACCCGCAATGTGCCCAGTAATGACTCCTTCTGCAATTCGTATGGAGTTACATGTATTGGTAGAGTATTTAAATAGGAATGTAGATTAATTTTTATAAGACCCATTGCTCCTACTACTATTGGAACTATCTGCATATTTTTCTTCCACATTGCTCTCGTTTCTGTTGCAGATATTGATATTTTATGATTTTGTGTCTCTCTGTACACAGGGCACTGTAGTCACTGGGTATGGTGATTTCAATGATCAATGCTACTCTTGTCTTTTTTTCTTGGACCAGTATATCTGGTTTTCTAGCATCTATCTTTTGAACTGTTGGTAATGGGTGATTCCATGTAATATATGCTTTGTGGCTCATGTTTCCAGTGTTTTTCAGCCACTTCAATACCATAATGTTTGCACAATTCCAAGTGCAACAATCTTGCCACATTCATATGCCTTTCAGTATATAGTCCTTCTGCTATTAGTATGTCACAACCAGCAACACGGTGTGCGACTGTTTCCAATTCGGTTTTACAAAACCTACATTTGTCTGTTTCTCCCACATGTTCAATGGACTTTATAAACCAGCTTATACATAGCCTACTATCTTGGGCTGCCAATATTAACCTTTTATCTCTTGGTTTGAATTCTCCTCTCCTTAACCATTCCTACATTTGCTCCTGATCAACATGAGGTTCTTCCAGAAGTTTTCTATACTTGCAACTATATTTATGCCTTTTCTGCATTTCTTGCCTTCTCATGTGGTCCTTCATCTTATATTCTTTCTTTTGTTTTTTGGCACATTCAGTCGCTGCCTGGTTTTTATCTACTTGTGGTTTGATTTCCATTCCTGCTTGATGCAGATATGCTTCTGCTAGCCTAAGTAGGGAAGTTATCTTAGATTTAATCTGCTCATGTTTCAAAATGTTCACTACTTTTGGGTCTTGTGAAGTCAACAGATATGTGTGGAATCCTACAATTGCAGATCTATATATCTAATCAATTTCAAGGAGGCCCATCCATCCTTCAGAACGGGGAATATATAATCTTGGTATGCACTGATTTTTAGAAATCATTTGGTGAGCGTGAAGCATCCTTCTTGTTTTCCTATCTAATCTATCCAGCAAATTATGGGGCCAGTCAATCACTCCAAAACTGTAAGTTAGTGCAGGAAGAGCAAATTGGTTTATAGCTTGGATTTTGTTCCTAGATGCCAACGCTGTTTTCAGGATTAATTTAAGTCTTCTAAAGTAATCCTTACTAAGTTTTATTTGCATTTGTCCATGTTTTATTGTTGAACCTTCATCAGTTCCCAAGTATTTATACACTCCATCTTGCTCAAGTTCTTTTATATCACATTCTTGTCCCAAACTGATGTTTTCTTTGTGCTACAGTTTTCCTGCTTTAAAGGTTGCTTTTGCACATTTATCAAGACCAAATGACATTCTTATATCATCTGAAAAACTTTTGATGACTTGCAGTTGTGTTTTCAGTTCCTAATCTGATGAGCTATACAATTTTAAATCATTGACAAAGAGAAGATGAGAAGTCTTTACACTTTGTTGTTTTTTAGGAGTCAAATTGTAGCCATGGCCTAAGCTGTTAAATAAACAGCTTAATAGGTTAAATGGCAAGGCAAAATAGCAGCGGTGACAAAGAGTCATCCTGTAATATCCCCCTTTGAATTTTTATCCCTGGGATAATAATCTGTCTTTTATCATGGCTTAATTGCAAAGTGGTATGCCACTGTTTCATGGTCACTGTAATGTAGTCAATCAGTGTAGGGGGTATCATACATTTTAAGCACTCTTTTATCCATGAATGTGGGATACTATCAAATGCTTTTTTATAGTCAATCCATGCCATACTTAGATTTTTCATCTTTTTACAGTTCTCCAGTATGACTTTATTTAAAATCAAATGATCCATTGTTCCATATGACTTTCTTTTATTGCCCTTTTGCTCTAATGCCATAACTGAGTTTTCTTCTAAATGACTATAAACCCTCTCAGCATCAATTCCTGTGTATACAGTATTTTATACGTCATCGGAAGGCAAGTTATTGGTCTATAATTTTTGGGGTAGCTTTCGAATGCATCTTGGTCAAACTTAAATTTGCTTGGCTGCTTCATTACTTTGCCTTTTCAGCACTGTAGTGCTGTCTTTGAGTTGGTATATTTAAGTAGGGGTGGTATGAGGGGTGCAGCCCCCTTCTTCAGGGGGTGTGGGGGTGAAGCCCCCCACTTAATGTAATGTTTAAACTGTTTTCTTTTTTTTTTTTTTTTGTCAGAACAGCAATTTTTTTCCCCTTGGAAAAATCGCTGTTCTGACAGTTCGACATTGTAAGCTTTCGCTTACATTTCAATTAATCACCATTCGTTTTTTTAAGTGTTCGGTGATCTAATATAGACCGCGCATATAAGTAGTTCTTACTCATGGCTAAAGCTTCATGCAAAGATGTTAATATGTTTAGCCAGAAGTTAGGTACTGCATCTGGGCCTGGGATTTTCCATTTTGAGGCTTTTCTTAACTTTGTTTCAATCTCTCTAGGTGTTACTTCATCCCATTTCATATCTTGCACTTTTAAACTTATTTCTTCTTTTACTTCTTCTATCCATTTAGCATCTTTGTTATGTTCCACAGGATCTTCATAGATATTTCTCCAAAACGTAGCTACTTCCTCTTTTTTGGCGGTCGTTCAATTCCTTTTACCTTATTTCCCAATTCTCTATCAAACGTTTTTGGGTCATCAATAAATTGCTTATTTTGTACTTTTCCTTCATATTTATCTGTGTATATTCCAAGTTTTTCCACCTGTGCTGAAATTTATAGTTTGTTTTTTGCAATCGTGCATGATAGATCCTGGTCTGTTCTAATATTGTGCATTGCTTTTATCACATCTATCTTTCTTAGCATTTTTGGTGATCTATTCCCCTTCTATAGTCTTCTGAGAGTGACACTTCTTGTCTTAATTGCTTTATAGTTTTCTCTATTCGATACTTCCATGATGGTATTCAATTTCTCCCCTTCCTTTCCCTCACTACCCTTGTTCTTCTGGTAGAACTTTATCAGTTATATAATATATCCTGTTTACTTCTGTTATATCACAAGGATCTCTATGAGCAGTCCTAATTACTGCATTCATTTGTTTTATCAAACTTCTGACTTTTTGGGTTTTATTGACCTTCTGTGGTCTATTTCTCTTATTGATCATAATGTATCTATCCATGTCCATTAAATTAAGCAACTCTTCTCTTAGCTCATTTTCTTCTAAACTGAGGGGACATCCCTTGTTTTCCATTTCCTGTGGGCATTCTATAGAAAGTTCTATAGCATCTTCCTGTGGCACCTTCGCCTCAATTTCATCCCATGCCATCTGTTGCTCTGTCATATTTATATAGCTGTTGCTCTCTCTGTATGTATATAGCATATATCATGGACAGAAGTAGGTCAAAAATTAAAAAGAGAGCTGGATGCACAAGACCCAGGATAAAAAAGTGTCCAATCCTGCTAGGTGCACTGGTGCCAGGACTGGAAAAAATGACAGTGTAGAATTCTCAAAAATATGGAAACATTCCTATAATAGGGCCAGGGCAAGCCCAGGGGGAGGATGCCCCCCCTGTTGTAGAAGGAAGTAGCAGTCCACAAAAATCATAAAAACTGACAAGCCAAAGAAGAACCATAAAGATGATAGAGTGGACTATTGAGAAAGAAAGAAATTATACATTGTTACAATTATGCAAAAAGCCCAGAATTTCCAGACACAAGATATACAAAATGATTAAGAGAGAAATTAGAGGAAAGAAAAATAATTCTGCAAGGAAAACTGTCAGAAGCTGCAAATGAAAATTTGCATCAATTAATACAACAGATTTGTGAAAAACAGTATATAGATCAAGAAACTTTGATCTGTTTGGAAAAAGAAGCATCTGAGGAAGTGCAAAAATATAAACACAAAACCTAGAGCTATTTGAAATGTATAAAAAAGAAATACAGACATGGGAAAAAAAGAGAGATTTGATAGGGTGCAATATTTATGCAAAGGAGAAAGCTAAATTAATCAATATAAACAAGGCAGCCCCAAAGATATTAGAAGAGAAATACAAACAAAGGCATCCAGATATGGAAAATTTTACAATAAAAAATAATATCACAATGATGGTATGTAGAAAAGAAGATTAGTAAAGTAGAAGTTAAAAAATAGAAGGTGAAGTTATGGAGTGTTTGCGAAGTAAAGGATTTGGTGTAGAAGGTCTAATACAGGTTACATCACAGCATGATGGAGTGAATCCCCAAAGTAGGGAGAAGCAGGAAGATCAGGAGACATCTGATGAAAAAATATGGACATGGGAATTAAAAAGAGATTTAATATGGTGTAACATTTATGCAAAGGAGAAAGCAAAAGTAACCAATACAAAAAAGCAGCACCAAAAATATTTGGAGAAATAGAGACAAAGGAATCCAGACATGGAAAAATTTACAATACAAAAAATAAGAAGACAAAGAGAAAAAGTAGAAAAGGAGATTAGTAATGAAGAAGTTAAAGAAATAGAAACTGAGTTTACGGAGTACCTGCAAAGTGAAGGATTCAGTGTAGAAAATCAAATACAGAAAGCACCACAGCAAGATAGAGCAATGGATATCCAAATTAAGGGGAAACTAGTGGAACAGGAAGCAATTAGTCAGGTGCCATATCAAGATATTTTGGAGCCTTCCACAGGAAACCAGTATGAATGTTCACTTTAAGGTGGACAGCAAGGAAAGGAACAGGAAACTGTGGAAACTCTGATGCAGTCAGTGTTGAGGAGTGATAGGCAGTGAGTTCCCATATCCCTCCAATATGTTCTTTTTTGTTGCAGAAGAGAGTAAGATCTCTTGACCTGGTATTTATGCCACCATTTGACTTGTGGATGTGAACTAGGTCTGACAGGATAGGATCTGCTGAGGCTGTGTATGTGAGGAAGAGTGTTACGCATCTTTATATAGTGACCAACTTAAAAGAGAACATTATTCATATTGTCGTAGTGAGCAACACATAATATTTTGAAACATTTTTAAAGTATGTAATGGTGTAGAATGTGGAAAATGTGTTGCTGATACAATGTTATTGGCTGGATGATGCCATGTATACATACAAAAGAGATTTGTGGGCATTTACTTTTTGAAGCATATACATATGCAGCATATATGAAAAACATTTGTAAAAGAGTTTTTTTTCTCAGTCTGACAACATCATACAGTATGATACATGAGAAGGAATTAATCAAGCTATAAATGTAACATATTACAAGGCAATGAATATTAGACAGATGTTGGATTTCTA
>NC_056740.1:380788086-380835129 GCF_019279795.1 Protopterus annectens
CCTGGGGGACGCCACTTGTAACTGTTTAGAGTCAGATGTAGAGCCTGCAACTCTCACCATGTGGGTTCTATCCATGAGCCAGTTGGCAACCCATCTCATGAGGTAGGTATTTATGTTCAAGCTGGTGAGCTTGTCTATAATACTAGAATGGGGAATGGTGTCAAAAGCCTTTGCAAGGTCTAGGTAGGCTGTGTGGACCACCTTTCCCTCATCTAATGCATTGATAACTGTCTCAAAGAAGTCCACCAGGTTTAGGAGACATGATCTGCCCTTAACAAAGCCAAACTGGGTAGGTTCCAAGGTTTGGAGGTTCCCAATGTCTCTGTTAATGAGTTCCATGATGATGTGCTCCATAGCCTTGCAGACCAGGCTAGTCAGGCTTATAGGGCGATAGTTTCTGGGGTCCGTTGTGGCTCCACCTTTGTAGAGCGGGATAACTGTTGCTGTGTGCCACTCTGTGGATACATAGCCTGTAGACAGGCTGAGTTTGAACAGTATGTTTAGGTGAGAGGTTAGTTCATTTTGGAGCTCTTGTAAGACACAGCCTGGGACACCATCCGGTCCCATTGAAGCTGTGTTTTTGGCTTTGGATAGGGCTGTTTTAACCTATATGTCGGTGATTGACGGGGCCCTACATTCTTCTGGTATGGTTATGGGCTCTTTAGTGGGTGAGAGGGGGTGAAGTTTGCACAAAACCTGTCTGCTAGAATGTTGGCAATATCAGTCGGTTATGCACTGTTAGAATCATCTACAAGAAAGAATAATATTAGCTCTCATTCTGACTTGAACCCGAGTGACATATTTTCACCGTACAACAGTATACCATTCTGCTGAAAGAAACAATTGATGTCATTTTTCCAAAACCTGAGCTATGATGTAATGCTGAGTGATAACTCTATATATATATATATATATATATATATATATATATATATATATATATATATCTATGTGTGTGTGTTTGTGTGTGTATGTGTGTGTATGTGTGTTTGTGTATGGGCATAGATATTCACATATACCCAGGTGTATATGTATGGATATACACATACACACCTGTAACATTATTTTGAGTATTCTGCATACTTCATTGTCATAATGTATTTGTCTTTCACACTTTGCTTAGTTAATAGGAAATGCAAACTTTCATTTAGCTTATTTTTTATTTATTCAAGAATCTGACAGTGCTACATATCACATTTAGAGATAAAGTACTGAGACAACTGTTTATTAAAACACAGTGCACATGTAACCAGCATTATCTAAGTGCAAATCATTTTTCACTAATACAATGCATGTTCACATATATTCGATGTATTCGGTGTTGTATTTACATATTCCCTTAAAATGTTAAGTAATACATTAATTTTTTTCTAATTTTTGCTTATTCATAACTATCAGTACAGACAATAAATATATATATATATATATATATATATATATATATATATATATATATATATATATATATATACATATCTATATCTATATATCTATATATATATGGGTCACTGTCACAATGTCGAAACACGGTTTATCGAAACAGTGTTTCGGCAGACACAATTTAGCGAAAGTGCATTTTATCGAATGGGAGTTTTGACATCTTTCCATTTCAACCTGCATTAAGCAGTACATATTTATTAAGCAATAATAAAAGTCAGATACGAAGGAGAGAACACAGCATGTAAATAAATCAATCACCTCTGAGCATTCAGTAATAAAGTAAAATATAACGTTTATTGAGTAAGCGCTTTCACCCACTTGGCTTCTTCAGACTCATGGATAAGAAACAAGGAATTAAAACAGTGCTTAAATATCCATATTGGGCGGGAGATGTGACTCCACCCTAGCTATTAAACAATTAAAAAATTATTAAAACATATTAAATCACTACAACTCTGCAAGCAATTCCAGTGAGGAGAATCACTACTGAGTTATAAAAACAAATATCCACAAAGCATATCACGAGTAAAACATTAATCTGCCAGATTAGAACAGTTCACACAGTGTCAATAATGCATGGCAAAATAGCAAACTTAGAAGTGAATAAAATAGCATACTATAAGAACAGCATACTATTAAAAACAACAATAAAAAGATAGGGTCATTTTTCATTAAAAACTAAACAGTTGAACATACCAAACTTAAAACTGTGTACCTGTTAAAATGCTTTTAGTCTCCTCATCCTCAAGAATGGTTTAACAGACAGTTTAGCGTTCAAGCCTGGGGGTGCATCTGATCTGAGCTTGATAATCCACATATTCTCTCTACCTTCTGTATGCATTCTTATATCTCCTCCCCTGATGTTCACTTGCATCTGTTCTAAAATCCTAAAGGTAAAAGTGTGTGTGGAATCAGTTTCAAGAACATGTTTGGCAAGTGCATTACTGCTATGTTGCATCCTAATCGCATATAGGTGCTCTCGTATTCTATCCTTCAGATATCTATTGGTTTTCCCAATATAAAATGATGAACATTTCTCACATGTAGCAATGTACACCACATTAGCTGATAGACAATTCCCATGGGCTTTCAAGTAGTAAGTATAATGGTTAACTGGATGAACAAATGTCACTTCACTGCTAATGAATGAACAAAAATTACATTTACCACATATTTGAGTACCAATCAGATTGTTAGTAGATGGCTTTCTTAATTTTTCTTTATCACACAGTATCCTCTTTAGGCTTTTCTTATTTTTGTACCTAAAGCACGGAACATCACCTACCCTTTCCTTAACATGGGTGTCAACTGTGAGAACATTCCAATGTTTTTGAATTACTTCCCTAATTCTCCAAGCATCGGTGGTATAAAACATGGTGAATGCTTCACCACTTGATGTATAAGTGTTAGGTGCTGTGAGTTCATTATTGATATTCCCCTGATGCGAAAAATAGGGTGCTGCTCTATCTTGCCTGGATCCCTGGACACTGTCAAATCCCTTCGTGATCTCATAGTTGTTATAACAACGTTGAGATAGCCGAGTATACAGGTCATCAAGGTCCTGTATAAATCCTTGTGAGGTAGGATTATACCTGGAGGCCCTCATTGCTTGTCCTTTAACAATATTCCTATATACAAACTGTGGATGCATGCTGCTACGATGTAACAGTGTGTTGATGTGGCATCTCTTCCTAAATACACCAGTATTCACAAGTCCATTGGGTAATTTCTCAACAAATACATCGAGAAAAGTAATTCTAGTTGCAGATGATTCATGACTAAACTTGATATAGGTAGTGGCATTATTCAACTGTTCAACAAAGGCGTTCATCTCATATATGGGACCTCTCCAAATAAAGAAGAGGTCATCTACAAAGCGCTTATAGAACACAATGTGTTCCAAAAAGCCTGGCAGAGTGTACATAAAAGTATTCTCCCATTCTGCCATAAACAAGTTGAGGTGCCCATAGCTACGCCATCTCTTTGTAAAAAGCACTTGTTTTCAAAACAAAAAACATTGTTGTGTAATACAACCTCTAACAGTGAAACAATTAACATGATCTTAGATTCAGAGAACTCAGACACCCTGTGTAAATGTTTAGTTATAAAATCAATACCAACACTGTTCGGAATGACTGTGAATAACGATTTCACGTCCATGGTCAAAAAGATAAGATCTAGTGTGTCTGTTACATCCTTCAGACAAATGACCCTCTCTTTTTATTGTTGTTTTAATAGTATGCTGTTCTTATAGTATGCTATTTTATTCACTTCTAAGTTTGTTATAGATTAATGTTTTACTCGTGATATGCTTTGTGGATATTTGTTTTTATAACTCAGTAGTGATTTTCCTCACTGGAATTGCTTGCAGAGTTGTAGTGATTTAATATGTTTTAATAATTTTTTAATTGCTTAATAGCTAGGGTGGAGTCACATCTCCATGGATATAGCACTGTTTTAATTCCTTGTTTCTTATCCATGAGTCTGAAGAAGCCAAGTTTACTCAATAAACGTTATATTTTACTTTATTACTGAATGCTCAGAGGTGATTGATTTATCTACATGCTGTGTTCTCTCCTTCGTATCTGACTTTTATTATTGCTTAATTCTTTTATTGGGATACATTTGGAGGAGAGTTTACTCCACTACTACAAGTTATTTCCTTTTAGTACATATTTATTGCTGCAGATGGATGCACTCAGCATACTTCATGGAAATATGTGCTTTGATAATTTGCTGTTTAACAAATGTAAGCACTTAAGGGGATTAAGTAGAAATGTATACAGAAGCAATCAAACAGTGCATTACTCAGTATCCTCTGTGTTGTCTACTTACTTGCTATTTTACCCCCATCCCCACTTCCATCTCCATTCTGTCCTATGGTGTGGTGGCTAACTGAATTCAGCCATATTGTACATATACTTAATGTCTTGGAAGAAGTGACTGTCCTATACAATCATCATTAATAAATATTTTGTGGTCTACACAAACAAAATCTTTCATTTCTAAAACCTGGCTACAGTACAACAAAGTATTAAGCTAATACGTACAGTATATGAAATATATATATATATATATATATATATATATATATATATATATATATATATAAACTTCTTCAGATTTACACCTGTCTTTTACATATATATATATATATATATATATATATATATATATATATATATATATACTTATATCTATCTATTTAGTTACTCAGACATATACATTTGTATTTATACAGAAAAGCATGTCAGCATATAAATATGGCATATTTGTATGCAGATGGATTTCTGTTTATAGATATGTTTATTCATACTCATATCTATGGATTACATATAGTTATATATTTGCAAATTTACATACATTTATTCTTGCATTTACCTGCATTTACTGGAAAAGCTCACCTCTCTGCCACAACTTGCTGTAAGAGAAAGGTTAGTTTGCTTTTGAATTCTTGTATTTTATATTACTTTATTGTCTTCTTCTATTTTGTATACTGTGATTTGTTTTCTTTACACAGTGTTTTACTTGTATTCTGCTTTTAATTGCATATTAAAACTTGGAAACAGATGTGGCTCATGTGAGTTAAGTGGGAATTTTTAAATATTTTCCTGCATTTATATCACGTTATCGAAAGATGAAAATAGCGACCGCTATTTCATCGGCCCCAAAACATCTAAACATGAAAATATCGAACATTCAGAACAGCAAATTTTTTCTGCTCTGAAAAACATACACACAACACAAGCACATCAAACAGCAACCACGCACATACACTTAAATTCCTACATCTAACACTACACTAAACTAAACATACACCACTATCTACCCACTTACCTTAACCCAAACCCTAACCCTAAGGTCCGTCACTATTGCACACTCACCTAACCTGCACCCTAATCCTAACTCACTTAAACCATCCCTAACCCTAAAGTCTGTCACTATCGCACACACACCTAACCTGCGCCCTAACCCTAACTCACTTAACCCACGCCTAACCCTAACGTACAAACAATCGCACACTTACCTGAACCCAACCCGTAACTTTCCACCACAGCGCTAAGAATAGTGAAGCCACAGAAACGGCCAACTGAATTTGCTGTTTTGCAGCCTCACTATTATTAGCTTTCTCTGAATAGTGTTCGATATCAGAACATTCAAAGTTTTAATACTTCGATGTTCTGATATAGACCCATTTTTCCTCCCTCCCACCCTGTAGATGTGCTCTTAAACACAACTGTCTTTCTAGTTTTCTGCCCTAATTGTTACTTTTACCATATATCTCATTCCCTCTCCCCTTTCACTGGCTGCTGGGAGTAAGCACAAGATTAACATTTTGTAAAATCACTCCTCTTCAACTATTTAAATTTATTGGCCATCCCACTGTATTCCATAGAACCAGAATACAAAAGTGCCAGCCCCCTTTCAATCTATCTTACTCTTTTAAAATTAGTGTGGCTCTCCACTTAGACAGCTAAAGCTTACGTTACCCCCTTTTTCATATCTAACTGCTTAGTGCACACTGCAGTGCTTAGGATATTAACCCATTTTTTTCATCTTACCTTTAAACATATATTGCAAGACCACAAGTTATTGGACAGACACTGCTGATCTCCAGAAAGCCTAATAACTGCTTTATAGGTGACAGCTTGGAATCTGTACTTATATTCTGGTCCTGGAGAGAGAAGTAGCAGAGTGCATTGATTCCTGAGTTTGTGGTTGGGCAGTGAGTTTCTGTGCTTGATGTTCCTGATTGGTCCAGTTACTATAGAAGGCATCTACCAGGAAAAGGTTACAACAAGCCTACAGACCCTTGTATCATCTTGGACAAATCTGTGGATCACCAAACAGGCTGTGACATGCTTCTCATCTTGGGATTGGTGCTAATGATTTGATTCTGGTGAGAGAAGTAAAGGAGCATTGTATCCCAGCAAAGTGAAGACGTGGTGAGAGCAGCATTAGTAGTAGCCAGGCAGTAGCCATTCATGCACCTGCCCTCTTTTCATCATTCTTGACAAGCTAATTCTTTGTTTTCAGTAAGTACTGCTTGATTTGTTTATAACTTCAGAAAATCTGCCTAAATACTTCATCCTTAAATTTTCTGCGTCTATGTATTAGTTTCCCCCTCAAGTGTTTGGTAGTGCCTTGTACAGACACAGACATCTTGAGTGAGACTTTTTCCTGTAAAAGCATGATTGAAATTTCACCAATACCTAGTTGTACACAGGGCAACTAGTTTGCAGTGACAAGCACTGTCCCCAGAATTGCAAACCGGATACCCCTGGCATTGCTTGATATTCTCATTCCAACTGTCTAATCAATAAAAAAGGATTTGTTGCCATGGTTATGAACTTTCCCACTATCTCTGTTACCAGATTTGTGAACACGGGCATCCTGAGGCAAAGTAGAAATTGCCTCATGTTTACTGGCAACCAGTTAATTCTCAAATAATAGCTGCATAGAGGAAGCTGTACCCACCAGGAAGAAATGCAGAACTAACTAAAAAAAACTACCCACCCTGGTGGGATCACAAAATAAATAGGCTGTATAACAGAAGGAAGAAAAGCATGGGAATATTATGAGGTGCAGCCCCCAGCAGGACAAAAGCACCATCATCAAACTGCACAAACACTTCAGAGGACAAATAAAGTCTACCAAACCCACATTTCAGGTAAATTTGGTTTCCCAAGCCAAAGACAACCGTAGGATAATCTTTAGCTATATCTGCAACCTCAAAGGCAATACATAATTGTGTGCAGAGCTCATTGTAAAGGGAGCCACATATACTAAGCCAGAATATATAGCAAACCTACTGGCCAATAAATTAAGCTCCAGATTTACTCCCCAAACCTTCCTTCAGGAAATACCATCAAATATAACTCCCCCTGCTAAGACTAGGAACAGGTCCTTAATGCCCTCTCTAAGGCCAAGAACACTGCATTAATGGACCCAGACAATATCATAGGAAGCCTTCTAAATAGCATGAAACATGACCTATCAGGCCCTCTGGAATTGCTGTTTAGCTGTAGCCTCCAAACAGGCTTTGTGCCTCATGATGGAGAACAGCAACAGTCATTCCTCTGCACAAAGATAGGCCATCTACAGACCCAGGAAACTACAGACCCATAAGTCTGACTAGTCTTATTTGTAAAGCCATGGAAAGAATTATCATGGAACTGATCAATAGCGATAGAGTAAACCTCCAGACACTGGACCCAACCCAGTTTGGTTTCTTGAAGCACATGTCATGCCTACTCAACCTGGTGGACTTCTTTGAGAAGGCCACCAAAGCAATGGATGAGGGCAAAATTGTTCACACTGCCTAACTTTACTTGGCCAAGGCATTTGACACAATACCCCAGTTGGGCATTGTTGATAAACTCACGAGGTTAAGTAGAAATCCTTATTTCACTCGGTGGATAGCCAACTGGCTCACAATCAGGACCCAGGAAGTTAGAATTGGAGAGTTCACCTCTACAAAGAGGTCAGTCACAAGTAGAGTCCCTCAGGGATCAGTCCTTATCCCACTCCTTTTTGGCATTTACTTCTCTGAAGTCAAGGCCAATGTCAGTGGTCTCTGGCTGATTAAGTTTGCAGATGGTTGAAAATTAGGAGCTGTCATTGAATCCCACACTGACACAAATGTTCTCCAGGAAGGTATGACACAGACAAACAACTGCTGTTGGAGCCATGGACTAAAACTAAATGCCAAGAAATGCATAACTGTATCCTTTAGGAAGTTATCCATCCCTGGTATCTACCATATTGACAACACACCCCTTGGTGTTGACCCAGTAGTCAGGGACACACATAGTAATCTAGCCTTTGACCATCATGTGTCTACAGTAGTGAAGAGACCATTCTATGTTGTGCAACTTATAAACAAAGGTGTGGCATTTAAGTCAAAGGAAGTCATTGTTCCACTGTATTTGGGATTCATCAGACCTATCATTGAGTACAATGCCCCCTTTGGTATGTACCTAAACAGGCATATCAAACAATTGAAATATCTACAGAGCTTCCTCACTAAAAGAATACAGTGCCTAAGTCAAATGTCCTTTGCAGACTGCCTCAAGGCCCTATCCCTGTATTCCATCTCCTACAGGCTATTGAGGGGAGATCTTTGGCTAGCATACAGGGCATTGTCAGACGCAACTCTGATGGACCTCCTGCTTATCTGCAAAACACCAGCACCAGAATTACCCATTCTAAAGACTTAAACCTTGGCTGTGATATAAATAGGATCTTCTGCAGAAACAGGTATGTATCCCACAGACTACCCCATCTCTGGAACAGACTCCCCATCCATGTGAAGTAGGGTTCCTCTCTAACCCAACTCAAGTGCATCTTGGACAATTGGATGGGGAACAGGAAATTCATCCCTGGTTTGGCAACTATGTCTCTAATGGACACAGGCAACCTATAAATGGTTCATCTCCCACGTCCTGCTTGTAAGTGTTTCATCTCCCAAGCCCTTGTTTACACTTATGAAGGGTATCAGAACTTTGTCAGAGATTTGGGATACATAGTTCATTTTAAAAAGGAACTTGTGGTCATTAGACTAGTAAACATCTATGAACTCATGAACCTATTTATCTAGTATGTCTTTTACCCTATTTCTGATAAGATTTAAAAACATTTAAAAATTCTTACTATAGAAATCTGGCCTTCTTGCTGTCACTTGCACTACCCACTCAGCTAATTGGTCAGGCTTATACCTCTGTGAGTAGTACCTGTGGTGGCACTGGGGACCAAAGCGGGTGATCAATGCCTGGGATAAGAGATGCTCTCCCACTTCTGGCCAGAAGTCAATTTTTTTCCACTCCATGTCAAGTACTGAAGACTCAGTTTTCACCAGATATAAATCTTTTAAAAGACATAACCACAGTTGTGTTCTCCTTGTCAGACCAGCTTGGAGCTGAGCTGCATGCCTTCACAGACATTGCCATCCCATGCTTTTTTCAGTTTTGCATCAGTAAAACTTCATTTCCCCAATTTTTACTTTATTGTATAAATAAGCCTTCCTGTGGATGTCATTATCATGTCATACAATCTACTGGGTGATTTTAGAGTGATGAAGTGGGTCACAGAATGCAGGACGGTCATGGATCATGCAGTAGAATTATGCAAACTCAACTGTACCCAACTCCATTTTTCCTTTTCTAAAAATAGGGACATTTGAGATTTATTAGGGTTGTTCACACATTTGTGAGGACAGCTTGTCACAGCACCGCTGTGCACAGCTCATTTGCAGCTACCCTAGGCCTAGCTACATGGAGTTGTTGACTTACTACTGCATTTCATAGAGATGAGCACAACTAAGCCTAAAATGCATAGAAAATTCATCAATAAGCCTGAATTTATGAGAATAATTTCAAGACCACCATATTAAATTGCTGTCACTTGAGATAGGTGGCAAATGGTTTAGGAAACTGCAAACTTAATCAAGTAAGAGACAGACATTAAAAATTTTAAGAATTATTGAAAATCATTTCATACTGATATTAGACAATGGGTTATTTCAATGCAACTTTAAATGGCTTAATTTGGACTTGCAGACTATGTACATGAATATAGGTCCTGTGTCACCATAGATGATCTTGTATTCAGATCTTTGGTTTATTTGTGATGAAAGCAGACGTGCTTTCATTGCTGTGTTATTTGGCTGATCAGTGGATCAAAAGCTTCAGTATATGATTTTGGCATACTGTTTTAGGTAAATGATTGATGCAGTAGAAAGGATCAAGACAGAGAAATGACAATTTTAGCCATGAGGAGAACCAAACCCTCTTGGCAGCCCACAAAACATATAGCAAATGCCTTTTAGGAAAAGGGGGACCCAAACAAGCTGAAATAACAAAGGTCTGGAACCAAGTGATAATGGACATAAATGCTGTTAGTGGAAGGAACCACACATTAACACAGTGTAGCAGGAAGCCCAATAATATGGCAGGATGTTGAAGAGCAAAGGCAAGGCAGGATGCAATTTCCAATAGTGAGGGGAGGGGTTGCTCAAATACTTATTCCTTTGACACCTGATATGGAGTAGCTAATCTCCATTTGTGAGGACAACTGTAACACAGCTAGCAATGGTACTGCATAATCAGAGGTGGTGTGGACATTGGCTATTACCCACATTTGCAGCATCAACAGTCTACTCAGGAAGGTTGGTTTGACCACTGTTAACATATTTACATAGAGAAATGAATGCTGAAATGGAAGATTACATTTAATGCATGACAATTTCTATTAACAGGAGAACCTAACACTTGTGCACATAATGACATTGAACAGACTAGGCAGGGTGAGAGTCCTCCACCCCTCATTACATGGAATACTGTAGTGTACCCCACTGTCTGAGTAGTGATGTATTTAATTAATTATTTTACAGGGTCAGCAGCAGAAACAAGCTGTTCCACTATAAAGATATCAGCAGCAGAATGGCTGATGATGATGATGATGATGATGGTGATGATAACATAGTTAATATTCATGAGATAGTTTAAAGAAAGTGGCACACAGTTCCCAAGTTTAATGGCAGAATTGCACACCCCGTGACATGTTAGTAACTCTGCAGGATGTGACTCTGGATCATAAAGTCACTTATACTCCATAGTTCTGAACTAAATGCCACCTCCTTACCTGTGTAGCTGGCCAGTCATAGTGCTGACAGCTGGTCATAAATAGTCATAGTAGGATTGGAACTGGAAGCTGATGTAAGAACATGGTCATCACCCCCACCCCCCCAAACCAGCACATGATCATGTTTTGTAGAATGCAAAATGTAGTAAACATCCTGCATACCGTATCTGGATCATACTGAAGGGCACCCCCAAGCTAGGCATCTGATTATGGATTTCACCATGCCAAACACTTTTTCAATGCCAACAGAGGTCTGTGACAGGGCTGTATTAAAATTACCTTCTGCATCTCCATTTGGATTTCTTACTGGTATCATAGCAATGGCTCCAGTGATATCCAGTATCACTTGAAAGAAAGAAAGGACAAAACAAAGAAAATATGGTTTAGTATTAAGCATTTCATTTACCATAAATAACCACTTAAAATGACAAATAAAAAGATAAACTAGCCAACAAGACAACTCAGTGGGCATCTGTAGTATTCGGGCTGGTAATGTTGTTATTGTACTGTAGGGGCGCTGTGGGGAATTCAACATGTAATGTTGGTTCTGTATTCTCTGGTAACTTGTTGGTTCCGGGGTATGTATGACTTGCAGAAGTTGTGAGCATGTAGCATGGGTGCGCACCTGGAGGCTCTTAATAAAGAAAGGCCTTACAACTCCAGAAACTGTGTGGTCTCCTTATTTCCCAGGATATAACATATTGGCGACGAGAGATGGGATGCCCCCGAGTCCGCTGCGAGTGAAAACGGTGGGGTGCAGTTCATGTCGGACGACGAAGAGACTGGGCTTGCCGGAGTGATGTCTGGTTCCATGTTGGGGTCACTGGTTGCATATGACTGTCAGACACAGACCTGGGAGGAGTATTGTGAAGTGTTGGAAATTTTTTTGAGGCAAATCAGATAATGGAAGCGGGCCGGAAGCGAGCCATATTGCTGAGCTCGGTGGGCAGCAAGACGTACAGTCTGATGAGGAACTTATTGAGTCCTGATAAACCGGGGGACAAATCGTTCACGGAGTTGACGAGCTTGCTTCAGTCACATTATAACCCGAAGCCGAGTGCAATAGTCCAGAGGTTCAAGTTAAATTCAAGGACTAGAATGGCCAATGAAACGGTAACGGAGTATGTCGCAGTGTTGAGGGAACTGGCAACATTGTGATTACGGGACAGATTGACAGAAATGCTACGAGATAGGCTCGTATGTGGCATTGCAGATGACCGCATACAACGCAGATTGTTAGCGGAGCCTGACTTGTCGTTTGAAAAGGCCTTGAAGTTGGCACAGGCCATAGAGACAGCGAATAAAGACATTCGTGATTTACAGCCAAGAACCATTGAAGGGGTTGGAAGCAGGAGTGCTACCCCACTGCCAGTGCATAAAGTGGTAATGGAGCATAAACCACAAGGGAAGTCTGGTCAGTATGCTTGTTACAGGTGTGGTGGTGAACATCTGTCACGGAACTGTCGTTTCTTAAATGAAAAATGTCATGCTTGTGGTAAAAAGGGCCATGTAAAGAAGGTGTGCCGCTCAATGCCCTCTAGGGTCCAGCCGAAAAAGGGGGAGGACAAGAGCAGTTTCATGGACAGTAAGGGAAACCGAAAAATAAAACGGCAGTATGCACACCACATGCGTGAAGGTACAGATAAACAAACCAGGGAAGAAGAGGAAGTGTTTACTATGTTCAACATGAAAAAGGCAAGGTGGGAAAGAGTTGATCCCATTACGATTCAGTTGGACTTAAATGGTAAAATGGTGCAGTTTGAAGTGGATACGGGGTGTAGTGCGACAGTTCTGTCAAAGGCTGAGTATGGGAAGTTATGGCCCAGAGAAGCTCAGGAGCTGCAGGACTGTTCAGTGACTTTGAGAACTTATACAGGGGAAAGAGTTCCCACACTGGGGATGGCAAAAGTGACTGTGAAATATGAGGACAAAGTCAAACAGTTGCCAGTCATGGTGGTAGCAGGTAAGGGACCAAACCTATTAGGCGAGCGTGGTTAAAGGAGTTGGACATGGTTTGTCTACAGCTCCATAAAGTAGAACAGCATGGGCTGACCTTGCAAGGAGTGCTGGAGAACCACGAAGAAGTGTTCAAAGAGGAACTGGGGACCTGGAGGGGTCCACCCGCAAAAATACACGTTAAAGAAAACGTAACGCCAAGATTTTACAAGCCCCGACCCGTACCATATGCAATGAAGAAGAAAGTTGAGTTTGAGTTGGAGCGACTCACTAAGCAAGGTATAATCGAACCAGTAAAGTTTTCGGAATGGGCCGCACCAATTGTTCCCGTATTAAAGCCAGATGGTACTGTACGCATATGTGGTGACTACAAGTTAACAGTGAACCAAGTCTCGATGCTGGAACAGTATCCTTTGCCAAAGGTGGAGGATGTGTTTGAAAAGCTGTTGGGAGGTGAAAGGTTTAGTAAACTGGACCTCAGTCAGGCATATCAACAAGTAGTGCTGGAAGAAGGGTCAAAGTCATATGTCACCCTTAACACACACAAAGGTTTGTTCCAAGTCAATCGTTTACCCTTTGGTGTTTCCTCTAGTCCAGCTATTTTCCAGAGAATAATGGAGGGACTGGTGGCAGGAATTCCGAAGGTGGCTGTGTATTTAGACGACATCCTGTTGACGGGTAGGAACATTCGAGAGCATTTGGAGACGCTGAATGAGGTGCTGAGATGACTGCGAGAGGCAGGTCTGAGGGTGAAGCGGAGTAAATGTGTTTTCATGGCAAAGGAAACAGAGTTCCTGGGTTACAAAGTGGATGCATCAGGCCTACACCCCCTGCCAAATAAGGTGGATGCCATTCAACAGGCGCCCGCACCCACAAATGTTACAGAGCTGAAAGCCTATTTAGGCTTACTCAACTATTATAACAGGTTCCTGCCAAATCTGTCAACGCTGTTAGCTCCTTTACATAAGCTATTAAGGAAGGAGGCTCAGTGGTCATGGCAAGAAGAACAGGACAGAGCGTTTGAACAGTCAAAGGAACTAATGCAGTCTTCAGAGGTTTTGGTGCACTACGATAGTCACAAGGACGTAATTTTGTCATGTGATGCCTCACCTTATGGGGTAGGGGCTGTGTTGGCACACCGGATGCCAGATGGACAAGAAAGACCCGTTGGGTTCATGTCACGAACTTTAACACAAGCGGAGTCAAACTATTCCCAGCTAGATAAAGAGGGTTTGGCTGTCATGTTTGGAATTAAGCGGTTTCACAAATACCTCTATGGCAGGAAGTTTACTATTTGCACCGATCATAAGCCTTTGTTGTCACTGTTCAACGAGATGAAAGCAGTGCCGCAGATGGTTTCTCCCCGCATTCAGAGATGGGCTGTAACATTGAGAGCTTATGAATACGAGATTGTTTATAAGCCCGGGAAACACCATAGTAATGCGGACGCATTGAGCCATCTGCCGCTACCGGGTCATCTCCAGGAAGAGGAAGCGGAGGACCGAGTTCTGATGATGGAGGACATCACGTTGGTGTCTGCCAGGGAACTGAGTGAATGGACACGCAAAGACCCGGTGCTAGCTAGAGTGTTTCAGTGGGCCCAGCAAGGCTGGCCAGTCAAACAAACTGATCCAGTTTTTCGGCCTTATGAGGTGAGGAAAACAGAGCTGAGTGTGCAAGCTGGATGTGTATTGTGGGGGGCACGAGTGATAATTCCGTCCCCAGGAAGACGGGCACTTTTACAGCAGTGGCACCAAGGTCATGTGGGCATCACCCGAATGAAGGCCTTAGCCCAAAGTTATTTCTGGTGGCCAAAGTTGGACCACGATATTGAAGTCGCTGTGAATGAGTGTAAAACATGTCAACAACATCGCAACTTGCCTGTGGCGGCGCCACTACACCCATGGGAGTGGCCGAGTAGACCTTGGCAGAGACTTCATATAGATTATGCCGGGCCTTTTATGGGGGAAATGTTTTTGATAATCCTGGATGCTCATTCTAAATGGATGGATGCCTATCCAGTAAAAACACCCACTTCTACCATTACCATTGAATGCTTGAGGAAGAGTTTCAGTAGCCAAGGACTACCAGAGACTATTGTATCCGATAATGCTTCATGTTTCACGAGTGAAGAGTTCAAGGGTTTTCTGAGAAAAAATGGCATCGTACACATCACATCCGCACCATACCATGCAGCTTCAAACGGTTGTGCTGAAAGGGCTGTCCAAACTTTTAAAGCAATGATGAAAAGTCCGAGAAGGAAGTATGGCAGCAAAAGTGTCAAGGGTGTTATTCAACTACCGTATTACCCCCCAGTCTACCACGGGTTTGTCACCTGCCGAGATGTTGCAAGGACGGAGATTAAGATCCACATTGGATCTGGTGCATCCAAACATCCGAGCTAAGGTTGAGAGGACCCAGTGGAGGCAAAAAGAATGTCATGATCGACGACGGAGAGAGAGAAGTTTTCTGGAGGGAGATGCAGTGATGACGCGAAATTTTAGTTATGGACCTAAATGGATTCCAGGGTTCATTGTCAAGAGTACAGGTCCATTATCGTACCAGGTGAGGTTGAATGGAGATTTCTTGGTGAGGAGACATGTAGACCAGATTCTGCGGAGTGAACAGAAAAAGGACTCCACGGAACTGCCAGCCTCGGAAATACCGTTAATTTCGGAACACGGGCTCGCAGCGGCAGGAGGATCGCAAATCGTGGGGCCCAAGGGAGACTGCCAGGACTCGGAAGGAGAGGTTCCCGAGGATCCAACCGTTCCAGGGATGGACACACCGGTGCCCGAGGTGGTAACTGTGACACCGGAGTCACCTAGGGTGGTACCACTGCGCCGTTCTAAGCGTGTGCTGGTTAAACCTAGTTACTTGAAGGACTATCAATGTTAAAAAGTGCATGTATAGATTGCAAGAACAACCTAGCTCGATTGTATGGTAATCAGTTAATATCTAGCCAGTTATTTAGAAAGTAAGTGACTAGATGGATTGCTTTGGACTTGCTCCCTAGTTTTTTCTTATGTAAGGGGATTGTGTCATAGCTTAAGAGGGGAGGAATGTAGTATTCGGGCTGGTAATGTTGTTATTGTACTGTAGGGGCGCTGTGGGGAATTCAACATGTAATGTTGGTTCTGTATTCTCTGGTAACTTGTTGGTTCCGGGGTATGTATGACTTGCAGAAGTTGTGAGCATGTAGCATGGGTGCGCACCTGGAGGCTCTTAATAAAGAAAGGCCTTACAACTCCAGAAACCATGTGGTCTCCTTATTTCCCAGGATATAACAGCATCCTACCATGCAGGAAGAGGCAGTACAGTGAGCTGGTGTGCTAGAGATGAGAATCATGGGCACTGCCAGGATGCTCGGCCTTCACATTGATAAGGCACCTCCATGCATCAGGCAATAGTTGTGTGTCAGGTATGAGAATCATGAGCACTGCCAGGATGCTGGGCTGTCAGATTGGTAAGGCATCCCCATGCATCAGACAATAGTTGTGTGCCAGGTATGAGAATCATGGGCACTGTCACGATGCTCGGCCTTCATATTGGTAAGGCATCCCCATGCATCAGGCAATAGTTGTGTGCCAGGTATGAGAATCATGGGCACTGCCAGGATGCTGGGCTGTCACATTGGTAATGCACTACCATGCATCACACACTACCTAGTAGCTGATGGAATGGAAGCCCTTCCTATTGTAGTACCACTTACCCTGTGGAGCATATGTAGCCCTAACAGTAATATATATGTTATCTAACATACCAAGCAACCCAGGGAAACATGCCATCCCATAAAAGGGACTCATAGCCTTGGCTCAGGCCTGAGATGACACAGGAGATAGATGTACTGACCAACACATGCCAAATGTACATCCATGAACTGCCAAAGTATCCTTAAAGCAGAAACTTATGAGATACCCAAGGTCCTTGTGACCAGTCTAGCGAAGGCTGCACATACCACAGTATCCACAGGGATAAGAAGGCCATGCATTAAGATATAATGAATGAAGCTACGTACTTTAAAGTTATATGCATTAACATATTTTTAGTTAAGTGGGAATTGAGATAGCCTATGAACAGGAGCAAAGGATGAACTTTTCCATGAGGATGAAATTTACATCATACCCTTGTGGTAGAAAGAGAAATGGGAAAATCTAGACAGAGTTTTATTAAAAAGGCATTACAGTGTGTTACAAGTTTCTAGAGTTCCAATACACCATTCAAACATAAACATTTATATGCATAAGGACATGTTACAGCTAGCTCACTGCTGTAGATGATACGATCTTAAAGTTTCTTTAGCTGAGAAAGTGGACATCAGGAATACCTCTCGCCTAACCTCTTGAGTGGACTCCAACTCCCTGATTTTTTATATCCAGGATTGATGCTGTATCCTGCCAGATTCTTTCTGTCACTCTGTTATGCTCCTTACCGAAATGTTCCCTATCCATGTTTATACTGTCTGTAATTAACAGAAATCCTTATACAATTACCTCTAACCTAAGGTGAAAATTAAGTGCAGTTAAAAATAAACCATTCTTTCTGGGCACTACAGAAGACACTATGATTCAATAAATGGCATACTTACTATAACAGACCAGGGTAACACTGTGATTGACATAGATGTTCTCAAGCAACTATTAACGAGTTACACATTATAAATGTCTGCATGTGCAAATACATAAAGATAAAATAAATATATGGATTTGGTCCTAAATCGTGAGGGTGAGCTAATCAATAACCACTTTGTTAAAAGGAAAAAATACAACAAGCATACTGACTGACTAGCCTAACCGCTGAGATTCTCTATAATGAAAACACACACACACACACACACACACACACACACACACACACACACACACACACACACACACACACACACACACACACACACACACTCACACACACACACATTCACACACACACACACACACACACACACACACACACACACACTAATTTCAGTCACATTTCCAAATGTATTCTCTCAAAACAGGCATCTGGGATAGGGACAAGTCCTCCACATCCAGTGCAAGGGGAGAAAGCCCCTCTGCATTCCCAAAACATATGTAGCCAACTCTGATATTATATTACATTTACCTTTACATAAGTGCTGCTTGAAGCACAGATTCATACAGTCTGTACTAAACCTACCACACATTAACATGCCAAGCACACATCTCATTGCCTTCTTACACACACTCACCATGATTGGCCACCACTTTCATCCATGCACACAAAACATACAGATACCATTTGAACATGTCTATACAGACACAGATACACAAACACACACACACGTGTGTGTGTGTGTGTGTGTGTGTGTGTGTGTGTGTGTGTGTGTGTGTGTGTGTGTGTGTGTGTGTGTGTGTGTGAGTGAGTACAGGTGAAGTCTGCAATGTGTGTGATGTGTGAAAAGGAATTGCTGTGTTTGTGAGTAGGAGCATGTGCTTGGGTGTTTTTATTTATTTATTGCTATTTGTTTATCAGGATAGTCCACTGGGACGTTGAGAGCCCATTTTAAGTGGAGGCCTGGGGAGAAAAGCTCCACAAAAAACATGAACATAACCAGAGAATGTTGCAGTACAATAATTTGCAAAGAGTTTGCCATAGACGTGAAACAGACATTTAGACAAATGTAAACATAAAACAAAAGTTGTCTATTGGGTACAACTAAATACAAAATGTAAGTTGTAGCGTAAGAGAAAAGGTTAAACAAATTGTATTAAGTTACCGAAAAAAGTGTAATTACATTATCACCAGACATTGAGCAGACAACAGTTGTTGACGTAAGAATATCTTCATAAAGTAGAGGCAGTCAGGCTTTACAGAGTGGAGGCTTAGTACAAGTGCAGTTACAGAAAGAAGAAAGGTAGCACCGTAAAGACCTTTTAAATGAAGTATAATTCTGATTGGTTCTTATTGTTAATGGTAGATCATTCCAGGCTCTGCTTACAAAACACGAGTAAAGAAGCTGGCCAGCAGTTAATTTTGGCTTGTGGACTTACAAAAGGTGTTGATTTTCTGATCTGAGGGACCTTTTAGGCTGGTAGTAACTAAATAGTGAACTAGCAATAGGACAGTCTAATAATTTATAGGTAATTGTATGCACACTTGTTAATTGCAGGTAGGAGAGATAGTGTGAAAGTTCAAGCCAGAGTGTAAAGCTATGCAGTGATGGGTAGAATGTTTGGCATTTGTAGCAAACTTGGCAATCTTGTGATAACATGTTTCAAGCTTTGTTTTTAGGGAGGATTGTAAGTTGGTAAGTAAAGGGGTACCATAGATGAGAGAGGGAAATAGGTAGGTAGTAGGTAGGGCTTGTTTTGAGGAGGGGCTAAGGATGTGTTTATGCCTGTAAAGAATGCCTAGCTTTTGGTGTGTTTACTGATGTTGTTATGAATGTGAAGGTCAAATTTTAGATGTTCATCTATTAGTATTCGTAGGAGCTCAACAACGTAAGGCTGCTGCACATCGACTTCAGTTCTGAGTTCAGCACTGTGATACCAATGCAACTGGCGGATAAGCTTGTGGAACTCGGGATAAATAAGCACCTATGTAACTGGACTCTTGACTTTCTGATTGGTAGACTCCAATGGACAGGCAATGAGATGTGTGCTTGGTGTGTTAATGTGTGGTAGGTTAAGTACAGACTGTATGAAATGACATCTCTCAATGCATAGTCCTGAATACTGGTGTTCCCCAAGGTTTTATGCTCAGCCCCTTGCTCTTCACCATCCTCACCATGACTGTACTGCAAAACATAACTCAAACCATATTATAAAATTTACTGATGATACCACAGTCGTGGGTCTCATTAAGATTGCCTGGTGTGACAGGAACTATCTGGACCTGAATGTTAATAAGACCAAAGAAATGATTATGGACTTCAGGAGAAAGGCAACAGTTCACCAATCACTCACTATCAAAGGGGAGGTAGTACAGAAAGTCAAAACAACCAAGTTCTCGGGCCTTGACCTCTCAGATGACCTCTCCTGGACTGCTAATGCCAACCATACAGTCAAGAAGGGTCAACAGAGGCTTCACCTCCTGAGAAGCTCAAAAAGGCCAGGCTCCCACTGTCTGCTGTTACCACGTTTTACAGGGGAGCTATCGAGAGCATCCTCACTAGTGACTTCATAGCATGGCTCGGCTACTGCACAGCTGCTGAGAAGAAGAAATTACAGAGGATGGTGAGGGTGGCTGAGAAAATCTTGGGCACAAACTTCCTTTCTATTCAGGAGCTTTTCTTAACAAGAGCAAGAAAGAGAACATACAAAATACTAGCTGATTTAACCCATCTGGCCCACAACTGGTTCTCATAACTTGCATCTGGAAGGAGGTACTGCAACTTCCACTGTAAGACTGCCAGATTTAGGAACAGTTTGTATCCTGCAGCTGTGAGACTTATTAACTCAGACACCAACCATAATACCTGATATGATGAAGTCTCTTTTTCATGTAATCCTGCTGCTCTGAGCAATTACCAACAGTATTACTATCATGCAATATGATGAGTATACTGATGCACGGCTACGGTTAACAAGTGCAATATTGTAACTAAACAGCTGCTATTGACTAGTCTCTATTTATTCTCTATTTATTATTTATCACTGAATAATGGGTATTGAGTGTGTTTATGTAATGTGAACTTCCTCTTGCATGTCATATGTGTTATTTTCTTTATGTTATTCTCGAATACTGCTGTAGCTATGTTATTTGCACTGAATTTCTCTCATGAGCTGAAATTTGTAATTTCATTTTGGCTACACTTGTGTGGTCCTAAATGATAATAAAGTTTCCTTGAATCTTTGAATCTTGAATCTTGAGTTTAGTGTGGGTAACAACTTCAGTTATGGTATTGTTTTGAGAATGTATAGTGTACTGGGAATTGTTTATGGAAGTTGTTTTCTTAGGGGTAAATGGGATTAGCTTGGTTTTGTTAGGATTAAGGGACAGATGATTATTGTATAACCAGGTCTGTAGGGAAGCAAAGGCCAGTTGGGTAATTTTTTGGAGATCAGACATGGAATCAGTGGAACATATAATTGTAGAGTCGTCTGCATATTGTATGAAACAGCCTTGACTAAATGAGGACTGGAGACTATTAATAAAGATACTGAAAAGGAGGGGTCATAATATGGAGCCTGGGGGAACCCCAGTAGGGGTGTGAAGATAAGGAGAACAGGAGTTTTATTGCCTGTTGTCTGTCCAATAGGTAGCTTGAGAACCAGTTGAGGGGGGACAGAAATAACTTTCCTGGGAAGAAGAATTTTTTGCTGGCTTATTACCCCAAGGGAGAAAACTAAGAACAGTCACAGATGGGAGGCAAGTCCTCTGTGGTTCTCAGGTTCCCAGAAGTGTGTGTGTCTAAGTATGTTTGTCTGTTTATTTGGCTGTGAGTGTGTCTGGCAATGTAACAGTTTTATGTTGACACACCACTTTATGGGGCAGGGAGCGACTTCTTTAAACTATAAAATTTCCTGTGGCTACACCCCACCACCCCAACTCTCACCACTGAGAAAAATTAATAGATGATAATTGCTTAAAATGCTTGACAGTAGATGGCCATCTGGTTGACATGACCAGAAGACTACAGCAGCTTAAGGGGTGCTCAGAAATAAATATCCGCCTAGAAATGCAGCATCAAAATAACATAAAAAAACCAGAGGCTATACCAATATCAAAAGTACAATATATAGCTGGTAACATACATTGGATAACTGGGCAGAGTATGGATTTGTGCAGCATCAGCAATGACGACCTCCATTTGACACAAACAAGAATATGTCAGGAATTGATGTACAGATAGATATGTCCACAGGGGTCCACAGGAAGCTGACAAATTACAAAGACCATTAGTAAAATAAGTTATACTAATAGCATAAGGTGAATTCAATTGCCAGCTCCAGTGTTAGATGGCTAACATCCTGACTGCAAGCCAGATGACCACAGTTCATCCATTAGCCTGGGCACCTGTTGGGGTTGCAATGGAGAGGAAAGTGTTAATGTGGTTATCTACTTCTCTCCTACGAGAGATGATAGGGGCATGTGCCTGAATAGTCTCTCTATTGTAGAATCAATAATCATGCAAAGGGGGCTGTCTACAAGATGATACAGCTATTTGACTGCACACACATGTGTATATGTTGTGATGCCCTATTTTATTTTAACTATTCAGATGATTTTGACAGGCAAAGGAGACACTAGGGATTAAATCCAAAACCCTAGTCCTTAGTGCATGAATAATGCCTCCCACTAATTGTACAGTCAGCTCTTGTCTCACAGGAATGAACTGGATGCAGGTTGTTGCCCCTGGAAAATAAATGAATCTATACATTGGTTGGGGAACAAACTTGTTAGTCATATTAATTGTCTCTTTACAATAAGCAATTTCTTCAGTTTACATTTTTTCTGCAGTTTATAAGGCTATTTTTCAGCTTCCAGAGCTTACCCTGGTGCAGACCATATCTATAAATCTAAATTAAAATCTGAAAAAGCTCCTGGTCTGGATATTCTCCCTGCAGAATTCTATAAATGTTTTAGACAGCAGCTGACACCTTCAATTTTTAAACTGTTACAGTTGTGCCGTACAGTATCCCAGGAAGGATTCTAGCCACCTACCAAAACTGTCCTCGATAGTTTAAAGCCTTAAAGTCTCTGAAACATGCTTCAAGATAATCTCATTGTTAAATAGTAACTATAAACCCATGGCCATTGTAATAAATGAATGGTTATCAAAAAGGATCTACCAAATAATTTCTCCCCAACAGCATAATTTTGTAGCTTTTGGACTCCTTGCATAGCTTCATCAGTGCCTCCAAATGTTAGTTCAAAACATTTACAACAAAGTTCATCAGTCTGTAAAACCTGCCTTGTTTGTGTTCAGTGCCCTGAAAGCCTTTCAGATGGCAAACAGGAATTTTGTAACATACTACATTAGAACAGGTTCAGTATCCTCCTCATTGCGTTAGTTTGATTTGAAGACCACAGTGTCTAATGCTAGACCTGTATGTTTGCTAATGGAGTTTCTACCTCAAACTTCTTGTAATGGGTTGAACCAAGGTGACCTCATCATCCTGTCACTATACATGCCAATTATAGATCCTCTTATAATTGTAATACAATCTGATAAGTGGATTTTTCCAATTAATTCAAGTTTCTTTCATAAAACAATAGTTCATTTATGTTGATGACTTATTACTGGCTATCAGCCATACCTCAGATCAATCTTTTCTTGATTTAGTAGCATGGACTGAGAACATTTCAGGTTGTAGAGTTAATTAGCAACATTCTTAGTTTGTTTATTATATTAGTCAAAAGGTCAATAGACAAGCTAGTAAACAGTCTCACAAATGTTTAAATACCTGGGATGGGGTCTTACTCTGTTCCTTCTTAAACTAATTGACAAAAGATCATTGAGCTAGCTCTACCTCACCTTGCCTTGAAATGGCAGCATGCCCTTTACCTTTAAATGGTATTCTTACCAAAATGGCTGCATTTCATTATGAACAAACCTATTCCACCTTCACTGTTGTCATTAATCATAGTCGGAGGAATTTATTAAGCATCTGGAACTGGAATACATTCTGGTTTCTCCACTGGGGAACTGATTTAATTTCTCCACCTTTTTTTTCATTAGTTTGCATGCTGTGTGTATCAAAGAACCAAATGAAATGAAAAATAAATAAAAAAGAATTTAATATTTTTGAGTTGCTATAAGACACTCAAGAAATAGGTAACCAAAGCCCTTAAGATCTGTTGTGCTTTTTGATATTTTGAATACAAACAATAAGAAATGTAAATTTACGTTATGCAAAATAAAAGTTAATATAATAACTGCTGACTTCCAAGAAAATGAAGAATATTTGAGAATGACATTTTTCTGGAACATATGCACTGTTATTAGTTCCTTTGGTATCACCATTACCAACTAGATTGCATGTCTTCACTGGTGCAAAGACGATATTTTTATTTTTACTAGGTGGCCAACAATATGAAAGATCATTTCATACCTAATATTCTTCTAAAAACTAGACTATTAGGATTAATATTTTTATAAGGCAATCCAGAGACCTTATTTAAAAAGAAAATCTTATCAACTTGTATGCTGTTGTCGATGTGGGCTAGTTGGAACTAGGATACACACGTGGTGGAAATGCTCAGCTCTTAAATTTTGGTTGCTAGAAACTCAGAGAATTCTATCTCATCAATTAAGGAGGTACTTATTTTATACAATGGTGTTATCTAGGAGACCTTATGAGGAGGAAATTGTACTAAAAATGCCATTTATGACAACGAGAAACCTGACCTCTTCTTGTTGAAATCAATCAGCAGCACAAACAGCTTCAAAAGTGGTACACTTCAGCCTTTCAGATAAAAAGGGGAGGCTAAATTATGTATTTAACAGCTTTTAAATCTTTATTTCCCATCACTCTTCTCTGGTGGCTTTTGACCATTTTTAATGTTCTAGCATTGGGTTGCTTAACAAAAGTTTCTTATGCACGTTTCTGATCACGTAAAGGTACTTGACAAGCTATCTTTTCCCTCATTTTGGAGTACAATTACAGTGCTCTATGCACTACATTCACGTATGCACAGCTATTCTAATATTTTTTTCTGAAAATTTTTTTTTGTTGATATGGAAATGTGTACTAAATGTACCTAAAAACACATATTTGTATTCATTATGGTTTACAGTAAGCACTTGTATGGCAGATCTCTATTCATGGGCATGTTAATTTATGGTCATGTATGTGCGAGAATAAGATGGTCCTATTAAGGCTATTTGAGAAAATGTACATTTCTTTGCCATTTCAGTTCATAGGATCATAGGTAGTTAGTAGGCTATTGGCCCTGAGGCCCTTACAAGCCTAGCTAAGAATTTAGCCCATGTTCCAACAAGTCATCACCCTATGCCACTGTCCAGCAGGGACATAAGTGGAATCCCAGGGGTGTATTTTCTGTTCTCCATCCAGTTATCCAGTTTGCACTTAAAAAGGTTTAATGAGTACTCTGCTTTACATGGAGAGGGAGTCTATTCTACAAAAGGGGGAGTCTCTGGGACACAAATCTGACCTGCCAACAAGTTCTATTGATTGCATAGCCCAGATTGAGGTCTCGCGTGTGGGTTACTAGAGTGGAGCTTGACTTGTGGATATGCAGCAGTCCCATCAGGGCGGGGTCTGAGATTGCTTTGGATGCCAGACAGAGGTCACCTCTGAGGAGTCTGTATGAAACTGAGTAGAGGGAAAGGGCTTTTATCCTATCTGTGTAGGGTAGATGTTTGAGGCCCTAGATTCTCCGGGTGAGGAATCTCTGTGGTCTCTCCAGCTGCTGCATGTGCTTTGTGAGGTACATGCTAATAGGGGCATTGTATTCAATAATAAGTCTTATAAGGGAAGAACACAGGGATGTTATGGCCACCTTGTCCCTGGATGAGATACCCTTACTAATGAGGTAGGCCATGTAGAAAGCTTTCCATACAATGAAGGCAATATGGTGGTCAAAAGTCAGTTTATCAACCTGGGTTCCCAAGTCCCTCACGACTGAGTGTGTGCTTAGTGTCCATAACCAACTCCCTCTACCCCAGCTACATATGACACAATATATCCTACTACATCGCCAAGCTTGTCCCTCATTAATTACTCTCGTCTCCCCTTATGTCTCTAATCATGAACTTTGTAGCTCTGACCAACACCTACTCCAAATCTCCAAACTTAATAAAACCATAGGTAAAAGTCTTTATAGTCATGCAGTCTCCACAGCTTGGAACAAGCTCCCTTTCCCCATCAGATATCTCCAAAACTCACCCAATTTCAAAATATCCCTAAAGGACTAGCTGCAAAATTCATGGTCCTGCCCCTGTAAATACCCAACTTGACCCCCCAGACTAACCCAGTTAACAAACAAACAAACAAACAAATAAATAAATAATAAGCAGATCATTCAGATAAGGAAATATCTGAACCCCTCTCTTCCTGCAAAAGGCAATTACAGGAGGAAGGCATCTGATGAATACCCTTGGGGCAGTAGAGAGGCCAAAGGCAAAGCAGAGAACTGAAAATACAAGGAAGAAACAAAGAAATGTAAACATTTCCAGAAAAGAGGATGGACGGGGATATGAAGATAGGCATCCATGAGATCCAGAGAGACCAGAAATGCCTGGGGAAGAAGAAGGGGAACTAAAGTCTGAAGAGAAAACATCCAAAAGGAAGGAATCTTGAGAAAGGTGTTGAGCTGGGAAAGGTCCAGAATTGGTCTCCAAGTGCCCTCCTTCCTGGGAACCAAAAACATTATTGAACAAAAACCTCTTCCTCACTTGAGCAGGGGGTACAGCTTGAAGGGTGCCTTGGTACTCCTGGGAAAAGAGGAAGCTGTTCCTGAGGAGGAGAGATGCCCAAAAAGGGAGGAAGGGATTGCTCAACCATGAAATACCCCTGGAGAATAATGGACAGAACCCAAAAGTCTGTTGTGGTCCTTAACCAATTGGAAGAGACAGGCAACGATGGAGGGATAAGGGAATGTGGCTGAGGGAAAGGTGAAGCAAACTTTCAAATGTAAACTGGCTTTTCTTGAAAAGAAGGTTTCTGGAGGGGTAATGCCTCTGGAAATTTGGAACAGGAGAAACAAAAACATGTTTCAACTCCTGCACGGCTTTGCTGTTACTCTGTTACTCTGTAAAGATGTAAAAACTTCAGCAGCAGCACCAAAATATTTTTATTATCCAAAGGACCATCCAATAGTTTGGCTTTAATGACATCAAGCAAAGGCTGTAGATGAAGTCAAGGGTAATGTCTCATAACAGAACCAAATGCAGCAGCCCTGGAGGAAGCATCAGCTGCATTGTAGCTGCATTTAGTGGAGTGGTGGTCAACTTGAGAGGTGAAACCCAACAGGGAAATGGCAGAAATCCTCACCTCAGAGCCAGGAAGGGCAGAAATCACTTGAAAAACTTGAAAAAAGAGGGTCAAAACATATCTGGTCATATGAGTGTGATAGGGTAGTTAATGGCCCTAAAAGATAAAATGCCAACAGCAGAAATCATCTTGCACAGTTTCTCCATGGCCCTACTATCCTTGTCTGAAGCAAGCAGCTTGGTAGAGGGCAACAGCTTGGAGGGCTTATAAGAAGAGAGACACTACAGAAGGATCAGCAGAAGGGCATTTATATAGAAATTTACATTAATCAGGCACCTTGTAAAATTTGTCAGATTCTTGGGAGTTGGGGGCTGAAAGTCAGAGGAAACAGAAGCTGCTGAAAAGGTATCCAGGAGGGCAGCTAGAACTGGGGGAAGCAGATCTGGGAGACTCCATCTGAAGGACCTCATAATACCCTTTCTGAAAATTAGAGACTTGAGAGCAATCTCACTGAAAGAATTCCATCATACAGATAACAGTGTCCCCAAAGGACAGTTCATCTAGAGGGGAATCTGGACTAACAGAACCCTCTTCCACTGAACGATAGTCTAAGGGGGAAGGGATTTCAGAAGAGTAGGCTAAGGACTCTATTCCCAAATCCTGGTCCTCATCAGGGGAATCCAGTCCCCTAGGTCTTTTAAGAGGAGTAGAAGACCAGGGAGGGTCAGGCACAGACACCCCTGGTGAGGCTTTAAAGCCACTAAAGTGTTAAACAACTGCCTGAGTAAAATCTTGACATTTTCATTGGGGATCCTTATTTTCAGGGGAAATATGCTTGGTTTTCTGTTTCTTTTTCTATGGGATGTTTTCACAAAACACCCTGGGAGGGTCAGACCCTTAAGTGTAGTAGGATCTTCTCCATCATTATGATCTGTAGAATACCCCTTGGTCCCTTGGATATAATCGGTAAAGGTTACCCTTCGATTTGTAAAGCCCCTGAGGACATGTGAGATGTCAGATCCATGCAGGCCTCTGACCGGGAATCCAAAGCAACTACCAGATAATTCTCCAGGCATTCACTAGCCTCAACAGAGATGTCTGAGGGAGGCTGGACAGTAGTCATAACAGACCTAAGTTTTTTGTCCTATTCTTGGCTGATGGCTGACACTTGGGGCAGTTAGACACTGCCACAGCACCCTAAGCCAACAGTTTAAGGCATTGATTTTCAACATAAATAGATAAGGAGGCATGATGACTATGTAGGGTCTTGGGGACAAAAGCTTAGCAGATAGAGCACTGCTTAGGATTGTGGGAAGCACCCAAACAGAAGAGACACTGGTCATGATGGTCTTTATAGGGAATTTGCCTCTGACATTTTCCCTTTCTGGATGACATAAAACCAACCAACACTAAATAAAAAAGAAAGATAATGAGAAATCCAAATGGGGCACTTATCTAAAATACAGCCTGGTGGCCAGATTAGCAGAATGGCATTCAGACTGATATTCAGTGATGGCTTTCCAACAGGGGGCAACAAAGTTCTGAGTGTGTGTTTCAGTACATCACCTTTATGCCCTATGCCTTGCACAGGGAGCATAAGTGTGACAAACAGTACCTGTAAGTACTAAAGACTTTGGTATACTTGCTGGACATTTGGCTATTCTTCAACAACAAACATGTACGAAAAAACTCACTTAGTCCTCAAAAAACACCACAGAGGCTCGGAGTACCTCGAAACTGCAACTTTAATAAAAAACAATAACGTGAAGCGCTTTTCATCCGGTAGCTTCACCGGACTTCATCAGACAACTTTTCCAACTAAATTCACTGTATAAAAAACACTCTGTTCTAATTAATTGATCAGCTGCACCCAATCAGAAACTGTTAACATCACTAGCTACTGCGTGTCATAAACATACACACTGTAATCTAAAATACTAAGCAATCCTACACTATTAATTTTCATTTTACTTTAAATCTTTTTAAAATAAATTAAATTAAAACTACCCTTGTACAAGTCCTTTTCTAAACATTAATTACCTATACTTTAAAACATAATATTATACAAATATTATACAAAACATTACTACTTCTTCTCAGATCAACTGTTTCCATTTCTTCCTGTTCTCTGCATCTTGCTCTGTCACACCAACCACCTGCTCTCACCACATCCATAAACCTTATCTTAGGCCTTCCTCTTTTCCTGTTACCTGGCAGCTTCATCCTTAGCATCATTTTCCCAACATATTCTGCATCCCTTCTCAGCACATGTCCAAACCAACATAATCTTGCTAATCCTGTCCATCCTCATCACACCCAGCTCAAGCTCTGACTCCTGCCTTTTTGTCAATGCCACTGTCTCCAACCCATATAACATAGCTGGTCTCACTACCCTCCATTACTGAACTGTTGATCCCAAGTATCCTCTATCCTCCTCTCATTCACACACATATTCTGTCTTAGTCCTGCTGACCTTCATTTCTCCTCACTAGAGCATATCTCCACCTCCACCTGGTCCCTACTCTCACTACAGATCACAATGCCATCTGCAAGCATCATAGTCCATGTGGACTCCTGTCTGATCTCGTCTGTCAGCCAGTTCATCAACATTGCAAATAAGAAAGGGCTCAGAGCTGATCCTTCTGCTGTCACACTACCCTCCTGTACCACTCTAACATACACAATACCACAACTCCTCTCTAGGCACCCTGCATATGCTTTCTCTAAATCCACAAATACACAATGCAACTCCTTCTGACCTTCTCTGTACTTCTCCATCAACACTCTCAGAGCAAACATCGCATCTGTAGTGCTCTTTCCTGGCATGAAACCATACTGCTGATCACTAATCATCACCTCCCTTCATAACCTAGCTTCCACTACTCTTTCCCATAACTTCATGCTGTGACTGATCAGTTTAATCCCTCTGTAGTTACTACAGCTCTGCACATCACCCTTATTCTTAAAAATCGGTACCAAAACACTTTTTCTCCATTCCACAGGCATCCTCTCACTTTCCAAGATTTCATTAAACAATCTGGTTAAAAACTCCACTGCCATTATACCTAAACACCTCCATGCTTCCACAGGTATGTCATCTGGACCAACAGCCTTTCCATTCTTCATCCTCTTCATAGCTATCCTTACTTCCTCCATGCTAATCCACTGCACTTCATGATTCACTATCCACACATCACTCTCATTCTCTTCATTCATCAACCCCTCAAAGTACTCTTTTCATCTGCTCAACACACTCTCCTCACTAGTGAGTATGTTTCCCTCATTATCCTTTATCGCCCTTACCTGCTGCACATCTTTACTATCTAGGTCCCTCTGTCTAGCCAAACTGTACAGGTCCTTTTCTCCCTCCTTAGTGTCCAGCCTTTTATACAAATCTTCATATTCCTTATCCTTAGCCTTCACCACCTCTCTCTTTGCCACGCACCTCATCTCCTTATACTCTTGTCTACTTTCTTCATCTCTTTGACAATCCCACTTCTTCTTTGCCAACCTCTTTTTCTGTATACTCTCCTGTCCTTCTTCATTCCACCACCAGGTCTCCTTGTCCTCCTTCCTCTTTCCAGATGTCACACTTCACTGCCAGCCAGTACCTGTCTTAACTCTTCCCTGAACATCACTTCACAATTACCCTTTCTCAGTTTCCACCATTTGATCATTGGTGCTGCCCTCACACTTATCCGCCTCTTCTTGATACCATCCTATGCTGCCTAACTACACTTTATCCAATCTCCTCTTCAACATAAGATATAATCCACCTGTGTGCATCTTCCTCCACTCTTGTACTTCACCCTATGTTCCTTCCTCTTGTTAAAATATGTATTCATCACAGCCATGTCCATCCTTTTCGCAAAATCCACTACCATCTGACCTTCTACATTCCTTTGCATTCCTTTGCTTAACACCATAACTACCCATCATTTCCTCATCCCCTCTGTTCCCTTCACCAACATGCCCATTGAAATCTGTCCCAATCACCAGTCTCTCACCCTTGGGTACAGTCATCACCACTTTATCCAACTCACTCAAAATTATTCTTTCTCATCCATCGCACACCCAACTTGTGGAGCATATGCACTAACAACATTCATCATTACACCATCAATTTCCAGCTTCATAAACATCACTCTATCTGACACTCTTTTCACCTCCAAAACATGCTTAGCATACTGTTCCTTCAGGATAATGCCTATGCCATTTCTCCTCCCATCCACACCATGATAAAACAATTTGAAACCACCTCCGATACACCTAGCCTTGCTCCCCTTCCATCTGGTCTCTTGCACACACAATATACCAACCTTCCTTCAGTCCATAATATCAGCTAGCTCTCTCCCTATACCAGTCATATTGCCAACATTCAAAGTTATTACATTATTATACGTTATTATACAAATATTATACAAAACATTACTATCATTTATAAAATATATTTTATAAATGGTAGTAATGTTTTGTATAATATTATTACATTTTATAGTATAGGCAATTAATATTTAGAAAAGGACTTGTACAAGGGTAGTTTTAATTTAATTTATTTTAACATGATTTAAAGTAAAATGAAAATTAATAGTGTAGGATTGCTTAGTATTTTAGATTACAGTGTGTATGTTTATGATGCTCAGTAGCTAGTGATGTTAATAGTCTCTGATTGGGTACAGCTGATCAATTAATTAATTAATTAGAATGGAGTGTTTTTATACAGTGAATTTAGTAGGAAAAGTTGTCTGATATTTTAGGTTACAAATACTGCTACAGTGATATGGATGGACATACATTATTCCATTTAAGTCTTCACAGCTTTGAAGTCAGGGCTGTCACTCTCCCTTTACCTTTCCAGTTTAGACAATCTGGCTCATATTTATGCATTTCATACAACAGTGCCTTACATTACTGTCAGAATTCTCAGAGAAGCAAACATGACATGTTTTTGCCACTGATAGATACTTTTATGATTAGGAAATAGGAAAAAAGTAATTTATGTTATACCTTCAGGGATTCCAATGAAGTTTCCACATGAATGATATTAAATAAAACAAAAATATTTATTTATTTATTTAATGACATTTGCTTACTGGGAAAGTCCACTGCGTTGGAGACCCATTTTCAGTGGAGGCCCAGGGAGAAAAGCTCCGCAATTAACAGTAAAAAAATGTATACAGATGACAACAATTTTTAAAATAGCAAAAAAAGTAAACAAAAGTTAAAAGGTTATAACCAATAAAGATAGAAATAAAAACAAAAATAAACCAGAATATACAATATAAAACTTATTAATATGAATCATAAACATATAAACTTAGATAACCATTGGTATTGTAATACAAGCAATTGAGGTGTTTTCTTTGGCATTACATGAAACAAAACAAAAAGAACTAAAAGAAAAAACATGGCAGTTCTTGCCGAAAATGTTTTCCAACAGAGGGCAAAAAAGTTCTGAATGTGTGCTTCCGTACATCACTTAAATAAATAACCTACATTTCTGCTTCAAAAGAAAAACATGGCAGTTCTTGCTGAAAATGTTTTCCAACAGAGGGCAAAATAGTTCTGAATTTGGGCTTCCGTACATCACTTAAATAAATAACCTACATTTCTGCTTCAAAATAAAGTGTTATAGCTTCAGATTTGGTGTGATGCAAGGAAGATTCTTGATATGAGAAAGTCTTCTCAAAAATGGAAACACAAATCACAGTCTTTGGGATTTGTGCAAAACTCTGCCAAGAAATGTATGTCCAGTGCTGGATAAATTTCTGCTGTTTAGTAATATTATATGTATTCATATTCTTATATTACACCATACTGATGGCTTAAATGTGTCAAGGGTCAGCAAAGGTGCATGGGATTCTGGGAAACTAAGTGACAGTATCATTAGAGATACTGTAGTCTAATTCTGCATTACTTCAAAGATACACACACAGGTAAAGTATGCACATGTGATGCAATGCATTTACAGATCTGGATAAAAATTAATGGTATGAGCATTGTGAAGAATGCACCAGACATGCCTACTTATTGAATAAATAAACATGTATGTTAGTATGGTGAAATGGATACAAGTCACACCCTCAAATGGATTTTGTTTTGAAACTAAAATTTAGCAGAATCTTAATACATTGGAAATACTTAAGTTTTGTTGACTGTAAAAAGTCTTCAGCCCATAATAATTTAGCTGGGAATCAAAACCTACACTTTTGTGTATGAATATAAATATTTTAAAGAAATAAGAGCTACATTTTCCTGCACTGAGGCTTGTTTTTCCTGAAATAATTGTGTACATCCCCTTTTCCCTTCTAGTTATCAGAGTGTCTTCAGAAAGAGGAAAAATCTGTATAGTGTAAGCAGATGAATTACTAAAAACTGAAATATATAACAAAAAAATAAAGATCTAAATAAAAAATAGACCAGAATCATAATAACATATAGCTTTATTATTTAAAGCAGTCAGAGTGAGAAGGGGAAATAGAATTACCCCTCTCCCCAACATCCGAAATGTATTCTGTCATGTTGGTACCCCATTCAGAATGTCCTTCTATACCTTCTGTCCAATTAATGCTGTCATAGGCTGTGGCTTCCCCACAGCTCTATACTGAATTAAGCAGGTTATCAGAGAATGAATGAATTACAAATGCTGAGGCTCATACTTCTAACATCATTTTCAGCACTAATATGTGAAGCACTAAAAGTAGAAGAATCATCTCCCTACCTTCACTCTCAGTTTTGAAGGACACAAATAATTCCAGAAAAGACTGACTGAGGCTACCTATATGATCAAGCAGTCAACATGGTACCTCAGAAAGACAAGACAAGACTTATGAAGCAATAATTTCTTCTTTTGCTGTTAAGATAAATGTCATTTACTAATTACGACAGCTGACTTGCTGGCTAATAACATAATTAAGCCAGCAATAACAAACAACAAGGTGTATATTGTTGCAGCTTGGCATGCTTCTTGGGTGCTGTCATGCACATATACATTAGGCAAATATATCTTACCACCTGCAGCTTGCAACATTCCAGAACACTGCACACCCTTGGAATGTACAGCTGCGCTTTCACACAGGGAAATAAATTATGACAAAATGAGTTATATCTCTTTAAACAGGTTATGGCATGGTTTCATTGAAGATGATCAAACTGGTTTTATTTTAAATAGAAGAGTCCAAGATAATATCATAAGACTTTTTCTTTAATAGATATTGCAAATAAGAATAAAAACACCTCTAGACTGGGATTTTATTTGTATAATAAGTACTAGGCTTATGAGCATCTGAGTTCCATAATTTGGCTATGGCGCAAAAAATAAAGCTTTTGATTCTGTAAATTGGTTCTGTTTGCTTAAAGCTCTTAAAGAATATAATTTATCTTTAGAATTTATAGAATTAATAGCAAAATTATACATAATACATTATATTTTGTTAAAATAGGTTCTTTTTTATCTAGCTCCTTTAAAATATTAAAAGGTACAAACAAGGATGCCCATTGTATCCATTATTATTTGCCTTGATAATTGAACCCTTTGTAAATTTTATAAGATCAAATTCAAAAATTAAGAGATTTTCCATAGATGGGAATAATACTTCCAAAATTCAACTTTTTGCAGATGACATATTGCTAATCAGTGGTGATATTTATTCTCATTGGAGCATGTAATTAATTCAATAAACAGTTTTGAAAAGATTTCACATTTAAGATTCAATCATAAAACAAAAACATTACTCATTAATAAAAATAAATACCCTTTTAAAAAGTTATAAGGATTTTAATTGGGAAAAGTCACAAATTAAATATGTAGGAAATATTATTACATCTAGTTGAAAGGATTTGGTTTTGATAAATTATAAAAAAATAATTAATACATTGAATACATTAATTAACAACTGGAATACTTTTTTTTACAATGGAAGATAGACCTATATTGATTAAAATGATAATTTTACCAAAACTTTTATTTTATGTATAGTCATTACTGACACTTCCATCAAACAGATTATAAAGACTTTAAACTCTATTTTAATTAAATTTTAGTAGTATCCACAAAAAACAAGATTATCTTTTAACTGGCATGTAAAAAGATGGGAAGGGGGTGGAAATGGGTTTCTAAATATTGATTTATATCGTAAATCTGTTATTATTAAAGTAGTCATCCAATAGCTAAATTCTTCTTGTAATTCAAATTGGAAACGATTGCATGAAATAAACTTAAGTTTAAAAAGTAGACTTGAAATATATTCTAATTTTCAGTCTGGTTTTAATAAAATATATTGGGTCTTTAAGAATTTTTGTATGAATATTAAAAGTTGTTTTAGTTCTCTTCCTTTTGTTAATTATATTTTGAGTATGCTTAAGAGAGCTATGGGATCTAATTATATTGGTAAAGAGAGCTTATATTGGTAAAGAACTGTTAATTTTAATATTTCCTATAGCCTGTATCAATGGTTGTTTAGAAACATTTAATGTAAATAAAATGTTATATCTGAAGGAAAATTATCTAAAATCTCTCTCTCTTTTGGCTTTTCCCGGTTAAGGGTCACCAGAGCAGATCACCTTGTCCGCTCATGATTGGCAGTGGAGTTTTATGTTGTCGAGTTGCCAGCCCAGTGCCCAAACTTCCACAGAAGGCACACACATACACACACACTCACGCCTAGGGCTAATAAAATATTGGTATCAATTGCTAAATGGAAATAAAATATATTCAGCTGACTATCTTTTGGCCTGATATAATATAGGAAATAATAACTGGATATAAACTTGTAAAGATTTTATTGATAATAAACTAAAGGCATTTTTAAACATAAATACAAATACCACTCCAAAAATAATAGAAATGTTTTTATTATTAATAGTGATGTAATTAATAATAAATGTTACTTATCTAGAATATATAGGGTTTTAACAATTGATTTTATAGCCTCTGACCTGTTGTATTGGAATTATTCAAAAAATAACCAAGTTTTTTTCTGACAAAAAAAAATCTTTAAAATCTGTGGAAAAAAATTGTTTCTTCAATTTATTAGAAAATTAATACCTGGAAATATTTGCACAGATTTTTTTAACTCCTCACAAGGTTGTTTTAATTTATAAAACAGAGAAAATTAATTGTTGGAGATGTGAGGAGATGATGGGTGTAAATTGGGTTCATATGATTATAGAATGTAAAACGGTGATTCCCTTTCAGTTAGAATTTATAAATTTTGCAAAAGCATTGTAGTCTGATAATTGCATTATTACAAATTCTTTCATTTTGTTTAATGCCCCAATCCTAGATTCTATACCAGTGACACAAGTGCCTCTCCATTGGTCCATTCTGGCTATAGCTAGGAAAATTATTACAAAAAATTGGAAGAGTAAAAATCTCCTCTCTTTTAATGAGTTTGTTGTTTTAGCTAAGACTGCATGTAACAAATAATTGCAAACTGTCAATATGAGAACATCAAATGTTACGCATAAATATTTATCTTGGCAAAAACTTAATGATCTATTAGAGAAATAGAAATAGTTCAATTTATTATAACATCTTGTAATGGAAATTGTATATAGTTATTTGATTATGTATTGTTAAATGTTCATTTTTCTGATTTCAACTTTGAAACTTAATTAAATGTTTTTAAAAAAAAATAGGTTATGACATACAGTGCTGAATTACAGAATGGGAACTGGTAAGTTTCTTAGATTTTTTTTGCTACACTATAGAAATAGTTATCAAGTATAAGTATCCTGCTGCTACACTATGGGTAGGCTGGAGCTAATAATTAACCTGTGTCTTCATGCAAATTGCCATGAACTGATAACACTGCATGAATGCCAACAGCATTAATAAAGCATCCAGCATGCTATTCTAAGAATGCACGGTGTTTCATTTCAACCTGTCTCATACACAACTAATGAAGACAAAAAACTCTCAAAGAAGAATATTTTGTTTCATAATATCTGTTACTTGACTTTATAAAAGTGCAAAAAAAAAAAAGATACAAAAATAGTGGTAGCACTTAGGGTACATGATTTGACACAGATCGGTTATTCAGCACTTTGAATAAACATAGTTCATACCTCTCTGAGGGACCTCCGAAATGTTGAAGCTCTCACACATCTGGAAGATATTCAGTTACTTGTGCAGCCTTTTACTCTTATACAGCATAATGCAATAGGACATTAATTTGCCAAGCTACAGAATGAGCAAAAAGGTCACTGGTTGAGGAACTCAACCTTTCTGATGTTAGAAAGCCAACAAATGCAAATCAGCAGACTAAAGCCAGCTATATATGTATCCAAGGAAGTCTCAGTGGTTTGTACGACATTTTTTTGCCATTTAAGGTATATTCCTGAAAGTATAACTAAAGCATGGTAATTGTGAGCCAGATAGTGGCTATACTACAATATTCCAACTACCAAAAAGGCCATTTTTGATTACAGAAATTATGACTACAGTTTCACAAGTTTGGTCAACAAGCTCCAAACCTATTGGCTGTAGACCTTACTGCCCTGGGTCCCATGTCAGAATTCATAAGTTCCAGTGTATTTATATAGTTCCTTCCTAAATATGGATTAAAAGGCTGACTTTATTTGAAAGGAGGGTTTTATTCCATAGGCATAGAAGATATTGAAATATGAAGCTGTCAAGTGCCATGGTGTGGTTAATATTCATTTTTATTGAGGCCAAATGTTCACTTATGTTCAGGTCACCAGTGAGAATTCTAAGCAAAGGTCTTCAAACAGTAAGGGTGTCCTTTACTGCTCTGGACATTAGGTATAGGTCTCCTCTAAGAAGGCAATACAAAACAGAGAAGAGAAAAAGTTGATATAATTACTGTTTATAAGACAAGCCTTGAAGCCCTTTAATTCTCTGTTTGAGAAATCTCTTTGTTTGTTTGTTTTGTGTCTTTCGGCTTTTCCAGGTTAGGGCTTGCCACAGCAGAACTCCGGACCGCTAATGATTGAAATCTCTTTGTACCATTTGTAATTCTTACCCGAGGACATGTAAGTTGGTTACTGGGCAGGATGTTGTATTCTATGACTGGTCTGATAAGACATTTATTTTGTATACAGTGAGAAATTTACCTACCTGGTACTGCTCTGTACTCAATGAAGAATCATTTGTGCAACTCAATATGCTCTGTGGATGGTGGCAGCTTTGTAATTGTCCACAAAACCTTCAAGGTCTTTTACTATTTTGTCCACTTTTAGTTGTTGCCAGTCAATACCATATAGAGCTGTTTTTTCCCTTATCAAATGCCAGATGCTGCATTTTTTGACAGTGAAGGCAATATTATGTCTTCTGCACCATTTATGTGTCATTTTGTCATTTGAAGGGCAATGTGCCAAAATGACAAGGATCAGTGATGTCACTTTTGATGTCATCTGCATATTTGATAAGGCAGACACAACTACTTCTACCACGTCCAAAGTCCTCAAAGTCTTCCTACCTTACAGGATCTCTTTGAAGTGAGATGTAAAAAGAGGTCCTAAAAAATACTGAGTGACACTTCTCATCCAGCGTATGACTGGTTCACTAAACTTGTATTTGGTAGAAGGTTACGGAGTATCTGCTGCAGGATCCCCAGATTCATGAACAGTTTTTATCCAACTGCAATAAGACTTATTAATGCAGACATAAATCTGGATTTATCAAAACTATAACAGATTATTACGCTCTTTCTCTTTTTGTTTTCTTCTCCGTACAGTGATTCTAATTATTTATTGCACACTAAAATTAATATTATTTTCATTCAAGTGCAATTCCAATCACTTTCTTATGTCAAGTATCACCCAATCTCGCGTCTGTGTATAGTGTACTTTTCTTCTGATGTGTTAACCATCTAGTAGTCAGTGTTGTCCAGTGT
Organism: Protopterus annectens; assembly: GCF_019279795.1. Lineage (NCBI taxonomy): Eukaryota > Metazoa > Chordata > Ceratodontiformes > Protopteridae > Protopterus > Protopterus annectens. The sequence goes on from NC_056740.1 coordinate 380,826,845, forward strand.
ATATAAATAGTGGTGCATCAGCTACCTAGACATATACTTTTGTACTATAGTTATTGTTTATTCTTTAATACCTATCATGTCTGTCTTTTTGTGTCTGTTTTCTCCTGTAAAAGAGCTGACACGTAAAATTTAGGTAGCACTTGTGTTTCCTAAATGACAATAAAGTTTCTTTGAATCTTTGAAAACAATGTCAGTTATGGTGTCTGAGAAAAAGGTTTAAAAAAGCATTGTCACAGTCCTTGAGGGACTTTTCTGGTGAGAGGGACAGGTGAATGTTGGCATCCTCCTATTCCTACCTGTTATGCCTAACCATGTGCCAAGGTATAAACCCAAACTATAGCATTTTCTTTTAAAGTTTATAGATAATGCCTTCATGAAATATAGACTTGAGTACTTTAGCCATATTGAGGTAAGCTGCATGGACATATCAATGTTAATCCAGGGTGGAAATCACACTCTGAATGTAATTTATGAGGCTTCGTATATGAGAATTAACTCTGATAAAACCATACTATCTCTGGCTATGGAAAATGAAGCTTCCTGTGTTTGTCTAAATAAGCTGTATGATAAATCTTTCCATCACCTTGCACACTTTTTTTGCAAGACCAATAAATCTTGGGTATGCACACATTTATACAATCAATTGTTTATCTTTTAGGGGATTTTCCTAGTATGGTCCGTGATTGTGTTTATGCTATTTAAATTTCCAGATCAGTATTTTTTCCCAGAAACGCCGAAGCTTAGCAGAGCATGTTCAGTACACCAGTGTATGTTATGGCATTATATGTTTGGCTTGGCATATCTAATCCCTTAGCATTTCATGTTGATTCAACCAGTAACTAAGTACATATCTTACAATGAAGACTAGACAGTGAAGATGTAATACCTACGCTCTTTCTCTCTCTCTCTCTCGATATATATATATATATATATATATATATATATATATATTAGATAGATATACACACATTTCTTCCTATAAGTTTGGGGGCAAAGCCCTCACGGGGGGGGTGTGGAAGTATTTTTCCTGTTTTTTTTTTTGTTAGTGTTATGCTGGATTTGGATAAAGTATGTGTAGAGCATCTGTTTTTTGATCACTTATGTTTAGATATTTCATAGAATTGTGCGTTTGCCTATGTGTATATGTGTGTGTGTGTGTGTGTGTGTGTGTGTGTGTGTGTGTGTGTGTGTGTGTATATATGTATATATATATATATATATATATATATATATATATATATATATATATATAGGATCCGTCAATATGTTTGAAGTTTCACTACTTCGAACCCCACCTCACCGAGTCCACTTGTTCAAAGTAGTGAAACTTCGAACATTGACTTTGGCAGTCACACTGCAGCGCAGAATGGGAATATTCCCTTTTCTCCGCTGCAGAGCGATCTCAGAGTTGGTATATTTAAATAGGGGGTGTGTGGGAGGCACAGCCCCACACATGGGGGTGCAGTTTTAGTTTTTTTTTTTTTTTTTGGGGTAGCCCGGGGAACTAGACTTCAGCGAAAGTGCACTTTCGTTTAAGTGGACTTTCGCTGAAGTGTAGGGTCTACTGCTCTATTTCGAAGAAGTGTATTTTCGATGTAGAGCAGTAGACCCATATAAATATATATATATATATATATATATATATATATATATATATATATATATATATATGGATCTACCTGACTAGATTGAAACTTCATAACACCGACAAGCACTTCACCGACACCACATAATCGACAGTTCACAAACACGACACCACATACCCTCAACACATCATAACAACAAACAAAACAAATCCCCTATCCAGAACCCACACACACAACACAAGCACACCAAAATCCTTACAAACCAACACTAACCCTTACGCATACAACTATCTACAACCCTAACAAACCCTAACCCTAAGGTCCGTCCGTCACTATCGCACACTCACCTAACTCAACTCTAACCCTAACTCACTTAACCTGCCCCTAACCCAAAAATATCACTACTGCACCCTTACCTAACCCGCCCCTAACCCTAACTCACTTATCCCACCCTATCCCTACAGACCGCCAACATTGCACACTTACCTTACTCAGACCCTTACCTAACCCAACCTAACCCTAACTCACTTATCCCACCCCTACCCCTACAGACCAACATCGCACACTTACCTTACTGCACCCTAATGGCCGTCACTACCGCATACTTACACATCCTTTCCCCATCTCAGTGTTCTCAGCGTCGGTGTCTTCCTCCGTCGGTCTTCAGCCTTGTCGATCTTCTGGCGCTTTGTCCCTGCTATGACGTTCCAATCTACTCCGGTAGATCCATATATATATATATATATATATATATATATATATACATATACATATATATATATATATATATATATATATATTATATATATATATATATATATATATATATATATATATATATATATATATATTGATATAGATATACATAGATATGTATAAATAAATAGATATATGGGTCTAGTAGAACAAAGATGGCTGCCGTTCTACAAGCACTGCAGTACTTCAGCTCTTCAAATACCTGAGAAAAAAATCAACCCTGTGGAGTTATACTTAGAGTAAACAAACTAATTGGCAGTTATTACTAATTGACCAGAAGTCACTTTTGGTTCTGAGAAAGAAAAATCGAAAAAAAATACTTGGTAATAGCAGGATTGGATCTGATTGTCAGGTTGACTCTGAACAGAGCACCAAACAAAGGACTGATTGATCTCACTTTTGTAACTTTTCTTTGGGAAATAAATCTTCGTGCAGAATTTCGAAATGTCAAAGGAGGACAAAAATATGGAAACTTCAACTTCCAAAACCAAGCTGTCAGCTTTGCAATCACCGGAGAAAGAATCTTTAATCAAGAGACAGAAAACTATCAAACAGCAAGAGACTGCAAAAACAGGGCCATCAACAAAATCTGATCAACAGGTCACAATGGAAGAAATCAAATCAGCATTGCTACCTATACAGGATGCCTTAAAAGAGCTAACATCTCAAACACTTTCATTTAGTGACACATGTAATCGGATTCTCGAAAAGAATGGAGAAAGCAGAAACTAGAATTGCTACCAATGAAGACAATATATTAATGCTCACTAAAAGAACAGAGACACATGGAACTGACATTCAAATGATGCAAATCAAATTATGGACTTTGAAGCAAGATCCAGATGTAACAATATAATCATTAGAGGGATCCCAGAATCTATTCAATATAATGACCTGATCACTTCTATTACACAAATATTCAAAATACTGCTCAAGGACTCTGAGGTTGTTAAGCAGATGGTCATAGAAAGGGCGCATAGAGCATACAGAGAATCTCAAGCTTCAAATATACCCAGACCTGCTTATGTTAAAATATTGAACTACCAAGATGTGAGCAAAGTACTGTTAACTATTAAAAAATCTGGTGGATCTATAATGTGGCAAAATAATAAAATTTCTACAGCACAGGATTTACCAACACAAATAAGGCAATCTAGACAAATGCTGGCTCCATATTGTAAGTTTCTGATTGACAAAAATATCAGATTTCAAATGAAATATCCTAATAACCTAATTTTACTGTGGATGGCATTAAATACTCTGTAAGCACAAGGAAAGAAGCAAGACCTACTTTTTGAAGATTTTAAGGCTCTCCCATCTTCAGAAATGTGAACAGTCCATTTTGGCTTTCTGCAGCACCAGGGAGAATGGGATGTTTCATTTACGACAATCTGAGGCTTTAAAACTTTGTCTGTTCTGTTTCTTGTAGCAGGCCTGGAATTTTATTTTCAGATCTTATCTCGTAGTTCCAGTTGATTGAACTGCCTTTACAGTTTAAATAGCTGAGAAGAAAGAGGAACTGCTGGAGTAAAAAGAAACCTGTTTGGACTTATTTTGCAGGAAAAGGACTGTAAGATAGTGTGTGAAGTCAAAGTGATGCAGGTAAACGCTGTGGAAATGCATTGTGTATTAAAAAAGGAGATGGTTATGTGTAGTGGCAGAATAAGGTACTGTAGTTTTTTTATATTTGTTTTCTTTTTTTCCTATATCTCCTTCTCTTTACTCCTTTCCTTTATTCCTGTAGATAGGTGGTATTATTTCTAACTGATAAATGATGTAAAATGGTTAGTTGATCAGATTTAAACAATGTGCATATAATAATAAAAGAACATAAAAAAGTTATTTTTTATGTGTAATTTAAGGCATTTTTTCTTATTTCTTCTCCTTTTGCTGTGCTCCCTTCATGCTTTTTTTTTTCTCTTTTTTTTTTATTTTAACCCCTTGGTTCCTCTCTTATTCACATATGGTTATTACAAATGAAAGTGCCATTATAGTTTTATTTTGAACTGCATTGGTTTTCAATATTAATATGTTAGTAGGTAAGTTGTAGGGGAAGAACAAAGCAGATTAAGGTAGTTAGATCATTTTATTCAGTAGATACAGGATGTTGGGAAATGTTAAATAACTGTCTGCTTTCTGTCAACTAATATTTAATACTGTATAGAACAACAAATTAGAATGTTATTTGCTATTGCTGAATATAAAGCTGAAGTGAATTGAAGTACATTAGAATCTCAGGGTACAATTAGTTTATTTGTATATCCATAAATATGTACAGAGCTGTAGTTACCTATAAGTAGTGTTTAGTAGGGAATGTCAGAATTAGGCTTTGTAGATGTAGAAGTAGTTGTTGTAGGTTTTTTGCATGGGGTTTCATTGTTAAATAATAGAATTAGTAGATTAGTTACTCAGATGGTTTCAGTAATGTAAAAACATATGTTCATCCTGGTCCAGAGGAATAGTGGGTAGGCACTGGGTAGGGATAGGATGGCAGTTTTGCTTCCATACAATTGATGATATGCCAACTTATGTTATTCTAAGGTTGCTCAAAGAGATTAGATATCGAGTTATATTTCTAATGAACGTTAAATGTGGATAATAGAATCTTGAATGTCAAAGGACTCCAGAACATGAAAAAAGAAAGCTGTTTTTCATTTGTTTCTCAAATCATCAGCATGTTGTATTTTATTACAAGAAACGCATATGACTAATGATCAGTGGGAGTCAGTGAAGGATAAGAAATGGGTTAGGAAGATTGTGACGGCGGAAGGAACAAGAAATAGTGCAGGGGTGGCAATTTTAGTTAAGAATCACTTTCAGGGAGATATTAGGGATGTGAAAATGGATCAGGAGGGTAGATGGTGTTTGGTCCTTCTCACATCCAAATGTTATGATAAACCTATAGTACTAATATGTGTATATGCCCCTAATGTTAATCAGCATCATTTCATAGTTTCAATCTATTCCATTTTACAGTCATACAATAATTGCTATATAGTGTTGGGAGGTGACTGGAACTCTTATCAAGTTCCTAAATTAGACAAGTTGGGTGCTTCTTCAGCGTTCAATAAACAAGCAATGGTAGCATTGAAAGAATTGAAAAAGGATTTCAAACTCTATGACCCTTTTAAACACATACACTCACAAGGGAAAGCAGAGAATTTTACTTATTATTCAACCTGCCATAAAATGTGGTCGAGAATTGACTTTTTCTTAATTTCAGAGGTGTTGATCTCAGCTGACCCTAGTGTTTCTAATCAAGTCAGACAACTCTCAGACCATTCAAAGATAACTTTAACCTTAAACAGTAGTAATATGGATACTAAGAGGCTTCGAGGGTATAATTGGTCCTTCATCCCTAATTTACTAACCAAGGAAGATATATTAATGGAAGTCAAGGATATACTTAAACAGTCATTAAATAATATTTCCCAAAATAGACACCCAATAGATATAGAATGGGCTACAACTAAAACGCAGCTAAGAGGACTATTTATACAAAAAGCTACATATTATAAAAATTACAAAAGAAGACTCAATTGGATTTAGAAACTAAAATTCAATTACTGGACCAAGATTTGATGAGGAACTATAATGAACAGACAGAAACTGAGCTATTAAGATGTCAAAAGAACTATTTTACTTCATAATAGAAATTTGTCACTTTATGAACAAAGAAATTTAGTTAAATATGCAAATCATATTCAAACCCCCTCGAAAGCATTAGCTCGTATTATTAACCAGATGAAATCAACACGATTAATTACTGAAAACACTATAACAATACTACATATACTGACAAGGCGGATATCATGAAGACCTTTGAAAAGATTTTAATCAGATTTATGGTGAGAAGCAGACTCTTGCAAGATAAAGACAGAAAAGATTTTTTTACAGAGAATCACTTTCCTAATATTGACAAGGAATTTCATAGAGATTTAATCAAACCGATTACAGTTGAGGAGGTGTCCAAAACAATCAAGAAACTGAAGCCTCACAAAGCCCCAGGCCCAGATGGTTTGACCTCGGAATTCTACAAATCTTTTAGTGAGATTTTGAGCAGTGTATTGTCACAGACTTTTAATTATATCACTCTAAATAGAATCAATGATCCTCATTTTAATGCCTCAAGGACAGTTCTGATATTAAAAGAGAAAGGTGATTCCAAAAATCCTGATAATTACAGGCCTATATCACTTTTGAATATGGACATGAAAATCATGACATCCATTCTGGCGAGTAGGCTGAAAAAGGTAATAAACCCAATAATATCAGAGGAACAGGTGGGATTTATGGATGGGAGGCAGACCACGGATAATACCTTAGCGCTCCATACCTTAATCTCTTATGCGAAATATAAAAACCTGAATTTGTATGCCCTAATTATTGATGCTCAGAAAGCATTTGATAGGGTTAATTTGGATTATTTATTTGATACATTACCTTATTTTAATATACCGCAGGAGTTTATCTCAATGTTAAGGATACTATATAGAAATGCATACACAAATTTATTTATAAATCACGAATGCTCGAATAGGATAAAAATCATAAATGGTACCTGACAAGGCTGCCCATTATCTCCCATCTTATTTAATCTTTACTTGGAGCCTTTATTTTTATACCTTAAGCAAAATGTTTTTTATAATTCTCCTGTACTGTATGGAATAAAGGTTAGGATGGCTGCCTATGCAGATGATTTAAACATATATTGTACCACACCTGTTTCCGATACTGAAAAAATATTAGCTGCAATAGAAATCTTTGAGAGAATTTCCAATTACAAGCTAAATTTTAAAAAATCTAAAATATTCCCATTAAAGACACCCACACCTTTTTCAATGCTACCATTAATAGGACAAGTATTGACGGAAGAAAAGATAAAATATCTGGGAATTGTCTTCTCAACTGAAAATAGAGATTTTTTTATTAACAATGTAAAGTCAACTACAGATCAAATAACAATGGATCTTTGAAGATGGAGTAGATTGAAGTTACCGATGATGGCAAGAGCAGCTATCATAAGAATGAATGTTCTTCCTAGAATGTTATATATTTTTAGAGCTGCACAACTCAGAATTACCAAAACATTCTTCAAACAGCTTCATATAAGATTGGGAAGATTTCTTTGGGAACCTAGGAAGACGTGAATTTCATATGAAAAATTGATGGCTCCAAAAAATAAGGGGCTGGAATTACCGGATTTCGAAATGTACTATTTAGTGATTCAGGCCAATAGGATTTTAAAGACGTCTTACTTCGATAGTGATAATAGAAAATGGACACCCAAATGGGTGCTCTTAACATACACGCATATAAATGAGGTGGGAGTCAACGCTAAAGCATTACCCTTTTTAAATAATTGGACAATGAGTAAATATAAGCTAATGGAGCACATCAAAAGTTATGTAACGGCAATTCAAACTCTTTTCGCCTCTTAAATTTATTAAAATATATGATGGTTTTCCAACCGTTTCATAGGAACCCAAATTTAACAATTGGTGGTCAATTGATTGATCTAAAGAAATTCCCTTTAATCATGGAGTTAACTGTACTAATTTATATCCTTTTCTAGGAGTACCAGTACAGGATATTTTAAAAGAAATAGAACTCCCTATTTCCTATTTAATTATAGTAAGACAGCTAAAAAGACTTGGTTATAAACTATTTTAACAACTTTGAAATGAAAGGGAAGATTTAATCATTTCTCATAATCTATGGGAAGCTGTTGCAGGATAGAAAATATATAACCGCAGCATATAAATTGATAAAAGAGAGGAAGTATAATAATTATATTCTTTATCGAGTTACTGGAGAGAGAAATTGATATTCCCAGATGACAATAAGATATTGGAGGCATTTAAATTAACATTAAAGTCCGTATCCCTTCAGAAATTGGTATTTACTTAGCTGATGATATTTAACAATGCATACTATATTTAT